>NC_040879.1:27842044-28142044 GCF_003676215.2 Rhopalosiphum maidis
TTATTTTATTTATTTGTTTGTCATCACCTTTTTTAGGACAATAAAAATGGTAAAATGTTCAACTTTGGGAGTCCTAAGTTGTTTCTAGTAGTACATTTGATCTAACTAGAAGTCTAGAAACTTGGTGAATCAAAAGTAAAAAGTTCCTAGTTCTTTTTAAAATAACTAAGAAAAAATAGAAATTTTCACCAAAATATGTTTAAATTAACATTTCCTATATGACTATATATAATCCAATAATTTTTACTAGGTCAAAAATCTTAAAAAAATAATATAAGGTTTCTCATAAGTAATTGATACTTTTTTTTATAGACGTTTTAAGTTCACATTTAGACTAAATTCGATATTTAACCAAAAAAAAAAAAACAATTTTAGTAATATTTTTGTTAAAAAATATTATTCGTAGTGACTTGAAATTTTGAACGTATATCATATATTATATTTATATACAAAATTACATTTTTAAATTTAATGTCTTTGGAAAAAATTATTCACCCTACTGTATTACTAATAGTAAAATAAAATACTGTAATAGCAATATAGACCGGCATTAGACCGTCTTCGCTCAAAATCGTTATGCATATTATTATTGATTTATCAATTTATCATTATTCAAATTTAATATTAATATATACCTACTCGTATATTACAGCGACTAAGTGACTTTCTAAAGGACGAGGTACACTCGACACCTTCTATACGGGAGAGTGATTATATCTACTTTCCCTCTTTTTATAATATCACTATAATTTTACTATGAACAAAATAATAAAATATCTACAAATTGGGGAAAGGAAATGTTATTTTATAATTAAAATAATAATATAATAGTTTAGTTAACTATAAAGCATACCATACTTAAATACATAAATAACACGTTTTTCCTTGTAAAAAAAAATTGTTTAAGAGTAAGTAGTTGTTTGAAAATAGTGCTGAGTGGATGTGCAAATTAATATACATTTTTTGACATTCAAATTTTAAATTCCAAAATACAGCTCCCCCAAATGATATTTATTTTAAACTAATCGCAGCTTTCAGACTAATTTAAATAATTTACATTTTAAACTATAGATTAATACGAAAATAATGTGTATATCGTATAGAATAGTAATATTTGTTTAGGTAATTGGGTAATTATTAATTTATATAAATCCATTAAATCCTAAGCTAGACAAAAAAAACTGTGGGCGATGACATACGTGCAGCGACATATCTCTAGTTCGATTAATATTATTTTAAAGAAGCCAAATAATGTAATATTATTTTCGATCGATGTTTACTTGATTTCGTAATTTTCCTTCCTTGTGATGAGCATACGTTTGAATTGCGTGATTTCTCTTAACAGTTCCTTCGACAAACTCAATTTCTTCCTCTTGTTGTTGGTCTAAACAAAAATCCTTCTATATAAACGATCATAGATACAAATATAAAATAAGACTATTGATTTCTTCCGAATCTATCGTCGTATCTTACGGTATGAATTGAATTGGCATCGATTGGCCCGAATACAATGGGACACAGTTGTTTGGACATCTTGGACGTGTTCACGATTTTAAATTACAGCACGTTCTCGACTGTAAAATATAATTTATGAATAAAATACATTTTTTTTTTTTTAATTTATGACAAAATGTTCAAAATATAACAATGCAACCATAGTAAGTACGTGCACACAAAAATTCTAGTGTTATTTTACACCATGTATCGTGTTCTCATGATGCGTTGAAATCGTATAACGTATAATAATAGCTTATTTATTATGAATAGCTAATTACCAATAACTAATAAGTATATAGGTATATGATTTAAATGCATAAGTAAGTTTGTTTTTGCAGAGTCAATTTACAAGATGGGTTAGCAATATGCATAAATCCACCTTATACGCTGATTCAAATGATCCATTTTTTATTTTTCATATTATATTAAAAATATAAACACGAAAAATATAGATTTTATGGTTTATTAGAATTAAAGCAGCGAAAAGGCTATATGCCTAGTCATGTATATATAGTTTCAATTTAATATATAATCAGTGATTTTGCCTTTTTTTTTTAAATTAAATGAGAAATGTATTATAAATGCATTTGATATTTTATTTAAAAGTAAATGAAAAATGACAGTTTAGATGAAAAGTAAGTCGTTTATTTTTTTTTTTTTAGTATGAGATACTTCTGTTTCGCTTAATAATAGTTAGGAGATAATTAGTAGTTATGTTGTGCAACACAGGAAACCTGTCTTCCGAGTGTCTTCACTTCAGAAGCCAAAACTCGGTCATATACTAAAATATACGTATTTATACTAAAATTAAAAATCTGTCATATCACACTATCGGAAAATAAGGTTGAAATGTTTCTTAAACAAATTGTTTAATTGGCTTAATATATTTTATACATAAACGTTTAAAAAAAAAACCATAAAATTGTATCATAATTTTTTTCAATGAAATATAATATAATATTTCGGTGTATAGATTACACTATTACAGTACATACCTATAATCAAAATAATTTACAAGCAATATTTTAATTTTATTTATTCTTTCGATTAGAATTTAGGCTGAATTTTTAATTAAATTAATACATAATATACTTTATAATGTACCTACTTAAATATATATATATATATATTACACTTCAGTAATATCACACACAAAGTATTGTTCTAAATTACAAAAAAAATGTTCCCGGAAGGCTTACATGCGATATCGTCGACCGTCGTCTTACAAACAACTTACCTACAACAAATTGTGTACTGTTGAGTGTTGAGTCAACAGTGTTGGCTACTGTTAACTTTATACCATTAGAGCGAATTGAAATATTATCAAACTTATAGATGTTATCGGATTAATTAGGCACTTCATGAGCTTTTATTTATGTTTTAATTAAATTTTAAAATTGAAACATTTTACAAGATTTTATATTGTACTCGTGTACTTTTAACACGCTTTGTATTTGAAAATTAAAATAAGTACCTATCAATAAATGTATATGAAATGCTCTAAATATTATTGTTACCCTTAAATTTGATAATTCACTCCAATGTTAAAACTAAAACAACACATAATAGGTTGTACGTTTGTAAGACAACGGAGACAACACGTGCGGTTTCGGCGTCTTCTTAAGATATCAAATAGATGGATCATTCTTGTTCGTAGGTACTCACCTCGTTTATTGCAGCTATAACCGCGCAACGGCAGGATCTATCTCCGTCGGCGTGTGTTGCACTTTTGACAGATCGTTTTTAAGAGTGGATAAACACCGTCAAGAATCTACGCGCACGTGATGTAAGTACAATTTCAAAGCCGAGCGAACCAGCACATATACGTATACGTGTCGGTGTATCTATAATAATTTCGGTATAATCTGCGATTACACTGTTGTAGGTTAAGCGACCGAAATGCCGAAAAAATAAATAACGCCGATCGACTTGTATGTAGTGACCAATCAGTATAATAATCGTTTATTGACTATCGGCCCGTATATGATATACATTGAATTATCGTTATCGTGTGCGATATGCGTGTAGGTGCTAAATATAAGTTTTGTAAAATAAATTATGACGACCGACAATCGGACGCACAGTCAGTAGATTAAATAATTTGCTGATCGATAACGCACCGCCGACGACGGCGGACTGTTAATTGATCAAAACACAGACTTCAATGCAAAGTTCATCGTTTTGTTGATACCTACGACAGTGCATTCTAAGTACGCATTTCTTTCGTGTAAAAAGCACTTTAAATTTATTAAAATATTAATAAATTATTAAAATTTAATGTACGAATTATTATAAATTATGAAGCGTATGTCGTATGTGTTTACTTGTCTTATTATTCCTTACAACTTGTTACAATTATATGAAATATCCATCACTCTATGGGTAGGAGAGGAAAATGAAGGCAATTCTATAGAAGTTTTCGTAACATAACATTATATGCGGCACGAATAAAAGCGTACTGTGTAATGATAATGTGTATGTCATCGTATTATATATAGTACTATTGTATTAATGATTAATAAATATAATTTATAAGACTTGAATAACGACATGAATACTCATTTTGCAAATGTTTTTTTTCAATAAAAGTGTAAGGTATATTATTTTTTGTATGAACGTCTAGTTTTTACGAAGCTATTGATTTGGTAAAATATTAAAATAATTTAATATGCAAATATTAGTATAGGTATTACATTTTATAGTAATTTTCGTTGTTACAAATTCTCAAATAAGCTTTGTAGCTTCGTTTAGTATATTTGAATCGTTTAAATGCTTAAATTTAAAAAGCTAAATTTAAACTTATTTACTATTAAAATGAATTCTCACTTTTCATTAGATACTCATTTTTTCGACCGAATTAATTTTATATTTATCTATGTACGTATGAATTGCGACAAATTGTAATAAACTGCGACGGATTGTGATGAACTGCGAGCACTGCGTTTAATGATATTAGTGAAATCTCTTATATATATGTAGTTAAGTTGTATAAATACGAAGATAGTTGTGACCGTTTAATGCGATATCGGATTAACGATTAGATAATTTCAAGCAGTTATCCGGTACTGTGTCTCTAAAAATACTAAAGTCGCGTACTTTTTCAACTTTTATGTTTTGAGAACCACTTGTTGAAAATTATATAGAGAGCCAATTCAATTTTCGATGCGGTACTCTACCTAATATTGAAAGCCAATGCTGGTCGTCAATTTGTATTATTACGATAAATATATGAAAATATTACGAAATACCAAACTGATGTTATTCACATAAGTAGAAAATGAAAAATTTTTGTAACAAAACACAAATAAAATATAATATTTACCAAGTAAATATTGTATTCCAAGTACTTTTTATGGATTTAATTCATAAAGATTAAGAGGGAAAAAATTATTATTTTAATACTTGAAAGAATTTTAAGGGGACTGTTGGACTGAGCAAACATCTCCCCCTCCCCAAATTTTCGACAATATTTAAAATATCATATAAGATAAAAATTATCGTCGTTTATTCGTTTAAAATCCAACAATACTGTGTAAATGTCAAATGTGTAAATGTGTAATATGTTTTTACTCGTCTGTGTTTATTTTTTGTAAACGCATTATAATTTACGATAATGTAAACATTAACCATTGTCTGAAACTGAACTTATAATATATAATATGGTATAGTATTATTTATTAAGTATTGTAAACAGTGATGGCGTCTGCGGGGATGGAAATGGTGGAATCTATACCGAGACCGACCCTAAAACGACCGAGCATTATATTATTGTTTAGTTGGCCCACCCAGACACGATCTCCATAGTAATAAAAAAGGTATATAGTATAATACTAACAACGCGTATTACGTGTAAAAAAAAGTTTGGTAGGTACTTGCCGGATGACTATGGCTGGTAACAGCGACCGGGTGTGTTAGCACATGTTTTGCTTCACTCGCCCCGATACACGGGACACATGTAATATTATTTTGAAAGGCAAAAGCTGTAATATTACGACTGTCAACAATAGATCTCAGTTTTTTTAGGTATATGCCACCGAAGTTTAGTGTATACAAATATTGTTCATCGAACATTTTTTTCCTCGAGTTTTGGGACGCGCATTTACATAATATGGGTAACGGCTGGACCAATCCAGTGGACAATGGCGTGTTTACAATGTTTTCATCAATGAGCCGTTATTCCATCAAAACTGTTAGGGTGGATGGTAAATAGTAATTAGGTGTACAATATTTTTCTAAGACTAGAAAGATCAGAAATGCATGTAATATTATATGAATAAAAAAATTGATTTTATTTAAGAGTTTAACGAAGAGGAAATTGCAATAGGTACCTACGTTATAAGTATAAGTATATATAACTACTATAACAGATGTAGAATGTAGATATTATATATTCTATATTGTTCTGTAATAAACATTGACGTATACATTTTAAGCTACGAAACCATCTCGTTAGGTAAACATTATTCATATGTATTTTTGACTGTTTAAAGATATATAATTATTAATTATAATTAAATTAAAATAATAATAATTAAATTCATATTTTTATTGAAATGAGATGTTTTAAATTTGATAAAAAATGTGTACAATTTATACCATTCTAATTGAAATAAACCAAAACTTATTTTATATATTTTTACATATTTGGTAAATAAGTACATATTTTGTACATATTATAGTAATTTTTGATTTTTTCATTGATTTTCGTTGACATTTAACATCATTTGCTTCGTCTAAAACAACAAGATATGTAATTTTTGACAGAAATATTTTAATAGGAAAAATTCAACAAGGATCTCTGGAAATTGGATACACCCCTTCTGATTTAGTGATTAAGAATTATACACTTATCACATCTGTTGATGTGAAACGGTCTTTTAGCCAGTACAAAAGTATTCTACGACCAAACCGTCGTAATTTTTTATTTGCAAACCTACAACAATATGTTGTTTCTCATTACTTTGTTCCGAAATAATATTCATAATTTTATATACCTACATCATTTGTATTACTTTTATTTAATATTTATAGTTATAATTATATAATATTATAATATAATTATTTTTTTGTAATTTTCAATTTACATAATACATATTTTGGATTTTTTTCCATATTTTAAGAATAATTGATACATATATTGATATTTTTATTACAATAAAATCCGTTCCCTAATAATGATATTATTATAAAAACATTTATTAAATGAATGAAGTTTATATTTTGTAAAAATATAAACATTATTATTTATTTATTTGTCAAGAAATATCTTTATACCACCGTACATTACAATGACTAGTGTTTAAACTTTAAATAATTAAATTTTAGCTAACTAATAATAACTAGTTTATTTTAAAAATACTGAGATCTGAGTTCAGTATAATATTATATAGTATAATAAAAAAATTATTATTAAGAAAATTATCAATTACATGTGTAATATTAAAAACTCCATGTGGAAAGACCATCGTACAAAAAATACTAATATTCGCAATTTTTGCTTTTTTGTGCAGCGAGTTCTTATGCCCTAACGGGTTGTACAACGTACACTGACAAACTCACATACACTGCGGTAATTGTGGCTGTATATTATACTATGCAGGGATTTCATAGATTTCATCAATTTGAAATCATAAATTTAGGTAACTCGAGATAAAATTACTATTCTTATACCAAAAAAATTGTCAACTAGATAGACTAGTTAAGTATGGAGAAATAGATACATAAAATTCTCAAATATAACAGATCGCAATTTTTTTCGAAATCGTAATTTCACTAAACGTTTTAAATTTGCATTATTAAAGCTATTAATAGTATAATATGATGGGTGATCCATTCAATGCAAGACATAAGACGTGCACTTATTATTTCAGAAAACACTATAAACGTTTTTAAAAATATTTCTTGTACATAATTTTAAGCCGTTATTTTTATTCTTTTAAATGATAACTTGTATTCTTAATTTCATATTACGAAGCAGAATATGTTTTGGAGTATTTCAATCTAAACAAATTAAATTTCGAACAAGTAGTTTATTAATAATTATAGGAATTAAAAGTGTATTTGAGCGAAGTAGTGAACGACCATTCTACGAAAATTCCTGCATTACTCCACTCAGTTCAAGAAAAAAACTCATAATTACTCATCAAAAATTTATTTTTTAAATATCAAAGTCCAGCTAATCTTTCACGGCGTTGTCTGTGACCAGTTATTAAATTCTATGGATTTAACCTTTCTTAAACAAGTATAAAATATATTTTATTATTTATTGTATTACAATAAAAGGTGTACGCTAAAATTAAAAAAAAAATTTGAACATTTTACATTTTTACCCCTTTTACTCTTTTTGGCCCCTTTAGGAGTTTTTAAAAAT
Organism: Rhopalosiphum maidis; assembly: GCF_003676215.2. Taxonomy (NCBI): domain Eukaryota; kingdom Metazoa; phylum Arthropoda; class Insecta; order Hemiptera; family Aphididae; genus Rhopalosiphum; species Rhopalosiphum maidis. The sequence goes on from NC_040879.1 coordinate 27,849,912, forward strand.
CATTTCTTAGAGAGTCTCTACAACATATAGCGAAACTACGAAACTATGGACCGAATTTCATACTTATAATTTCAGCAGTTCCGACTAGATGATGATAAATTAATGAGTCAGCCGAGTCAGGAAATGTTATTTAATATACATATATTATGTTTATATAGGTTCCAAAAATTATTCTGCCTTGGAATAAGAAATTAAAAATGCATGTTTAAAAAAATGATTAATGAGTGTTTACACTAGTAATATCATCCGGTATAATGTAATTATATTTATATAGATCATATTTTTTTCAAATCAACTAAAAAGAAAATTGAGCGATTTAATATAATTAAAAGAAATTCCTTAAAAAATTATAGATCGAGGAATAATCTCATAATTAAAATATTACCTTTATTTAAATAATATAATTTTGGAGTAATAATGTAATATTGTATTATTGTGTAGTATGTACATAATAATGTATTAATGTTTATTTAAATAATAACTATATACAATTGGAATTTATTTTTAAATCTAAACGTTAAGGACTACCTAATGAGAATGATTACAGTTAAAAATTGATAGTTAACGGAATCGGTGCTATGTTATAGCATCTTTATAGTTTTTATGCTGTATATTTTTATGTTTTTTATAAATATTATTTAAATAAAAAGGAGAAAAAAATATACTAATAAATAATAATATTGGGAAAATTATATGTTACAAAATATATAAACGTAGCAAAAATGTAAGACCTAAAAGTGATTTCCTCGGAAATATTGTTGACTTTCCTTTATATATTTTTTAATATGTGTGCTTGGGACTTCTTGCCACTTATTTTCATTTTTCAATTGGAATTTAAATATTTATTTTTAAGTTTTTTCAAAAATATTTTAAAATTGCCTATATCTAACTCCTTAAAATCCGATAAGATGTCATTTTAATAATTTAATACATATTTTTAATTATTCATTTTAAACTATATATAGTCTTAATTATTATAATATAAGTTTTTTTATTACGATTTATTGAGTATTTATTTAAAATAATATAATCATTAATTTAGTCATTAACATTGTATTTGTATAATAACAAAAAGGTTTCTTATTTTTTTACAAATATATTTTTCAACAAGTTGATTGATTTAAACGGCATGTTAAATATACTATGTGTTTGAACTGCAAATATAAAAAACATTTTTATGTCTCGAATTTAGCGCAATAACGAGACATAGTAAAAAAATTAATACGATAAGAGGACACTACGAACGCCTTTTTGCATCAGAAATAGTGCATTCGTATTTCAAATGCTACGAAGTCAGTAATGGTCGTATACCCATAAGTAATACACTATTTGAAAGGTGATATTTTTTACCATGTTTTGTTGGAATCAGATACTTGAAATTGTAATTTATTTTCTTAAATACATAATACATATAAGTAAATTAGTATTTACAAAAAGATCTTTTGTTACGCCATAATGCTCGGTTGTTAATACAATTTTCGGGAATTGATTTCCAACATAACATAGCAAAATATATAACCTTTCTAACAGTATATTTTTTATTAGTCTGCGATCATTATTGACTTCGTAGCATTTGAAATACTTAGAAGGGTTTTCAAAGTAAACTTATAATTCTTTAGCCCGTAAACTGGATACGAAATAGAAACTGTTGGAATATAGTTGCGATAACGTCGGCTTCCATGATTTCGTATTGGGTCGTAATCTCGTATAATAATTATAATTATTTTGGTTTCGGACCTGTAATTATCATGCGGGGTTCGCGAACAATAATTGACCATTATCAAATTACATCTTATGGCTTATTTAGATTTCAGTACCTAATCAGTTTAGTTTCAATCGGTCATCAGAGTGTATTGTTTAAAACTGTTTTACCACTTGAAATAGGTACCTCTAAAATGTGTTCACATTTGATTAATTATTTATTAAAAAATGAATGCCGAGCACAAGCGGCCAGCACCGTCAAGTAAAATATCTTACTACACCGAAACCAGTCGAGGGGAAATGTCCGCGATTCAAAATTATACAACATTATTTTTTATCACAATAAAATACATATATTATTATCATGTAATTACTTTACTGAGCTCCAGAAGGCAAAAGAAAAGTGGACATATCTCACTTATTCGAGCAAATTAAAACCACCGTTCACGATTCAGCGTTTGGATGTACTTTTATCGATGTGCAATTTCAGTCAGAACGTAGGAGAGGATATTATAAATCAGTGTTTATATTCAAGTGTAAAGTGTGTGGTAAAAGTAGTTCAATTACTACGGGCATTGAATACGTTTCGCTTTACATGTGATGGTGTCCTCTTAAATTATAATTATAATAGCTAGATAGGTACTAAATTAGAATCGGTAATTTGTACAGTTAAACGTATTTATAACTAAACCGATTCCTAACCACTAATCAGCTATGATTAAATATTAGGTAGTAGATATTCTAATATTCTTACGGTGGTATCCAATGTGCTTAAATTGGCAAGAAAATTATAATTTAATATACTTATAAGTAATACTATAATATTAGGAATATTAATATTATAATCTAATCGACATTAAATTGATTAATTATTTCTCTACTCGTTCGTGCAACTACAATGCAGCGCTTTATATAACCTATGTCCTATATTAAGTACACTGTACTCGATGTACGTACGACGTAGGCACCTTATGTTTCATACTTCAGTCGATATTTATGATTCGTTGTTTAGACGCTTATTTACATTTTGTTTTTTTTTTGCAATGTAGTCATTATGTATTCCTAAATTTGAACGCATTGAACTTTGCTATGCAATAACAATATACATATTGGTTGATGATTATGATTTTATCTTGAATTCATAAATGATAAATCATTAACCATGAATAATTTGGTTAATTTTAAAATGCTTTTCTTCTCTTTTTTTTTTTTGTTGGCCGTAGTGCCCGCCGTTGTATATTTATTTATAATTTATTCTATAAGTACAATATGCATAGGTATGCACTAATTCACAATGTATAATATATTTGTATTATTATTATTATCTATCATGACGACCTAATGTGATCATAGAAGTTTATAATTTACTGTGAGATGTAAATAATTATTATCTCTTACTGTTCTTCTTAAAACAATTTAGTAATCATAAAGCTCCAGTTAACTATAAATATCATTTTAAATATTATAGGGATAAAAGGATCTCGTGGCGTTTATTTGACTATGTTGGTATTTCATATAGCTGGTGGCGGTAGAACGGTTTAGAAAATTATAAAATAAATATACCTATATAGTGGTGAGAACTGATAATGTTAATTGGTTCGGCTTGTTATTCGACTTCAATATTCATTAAGTTCCTTCTAATATATTTACTCAAATCTTAAATACTGGTGGTCACTGTATGTCTGTATATAGGTTTTACCTCAGATGACAAAAAATTATCACAGTTCATGTAAGTTTATATTATGTCTAAAAAAATAAAATATACATTCGCAGAATATGTTCCTAATAAGTCCATCTTCGTCAACTTATAAATATCCTAACTTTTTTTAGACGATAATTATTGAACAAAACATTTTTATATATAGTCTTATTATAAATATTTTTATAATAAGTATGGCGAGGGTGACATCTATAAGTTAGTATATTGTAGTGCACTAGTGCAATATATAAACGTATATTGCATTATAATAATATAATAGTATTTAACTTAGACACTTACTTACTCGAGTATATTTTATAAATATAAACATAACTACATAATGTTTCTATGTCTAAAAGCAGTTTGAACTTACACCAAAGGGCAAATGTAACAAACAATATTTCGTAAAATATGACGTTTTATGACAAATAATTCATATCCTATCCCCTACCCTACAAAATTAAACTTGTAGGTACTTATTAATTATCTATTATTTGGTAATACAATAACATTTATTAATATACGCAGGATAATTCCCCGCAGACAGTTCAACTAGTTTAGATTTAAACGGAGCGATGAATGATGTGTTGGTATTATGTGCCGGTTTTATGTGTTTTTTAATTTTTTATTTTGTGTCTATCTGCTGTCATCACTTTTTGAAGCAATAAAACTACATACCAATTAATAGTTAACCATTAAAAATTATAATAGGATCTAGTTGGTACTTTGAAAGATTAAAAGTTAAGTTGAAGACAAAAAGTTCTTTTAAAAATATTCAGATAAAAATGGAAATATATCAGGTTTCAATATCACTTGTTGTCGAAAAAATAAATTTTGTTTTTTTCTTGAAGTTCTTGTACATAAATGAATAACAATAGAGAATATCATAAAATTTATCTGATATACATATAAGTACGTATATATTGTTTGCTACGTACTTACAAGGAATAATTTTCAAAATATTTTGACTCTTTTTAAACTATTAATACCATTAACCTATTATTCCATGGTGCGTCAGTATGACTTATAAGTTAATATACCAATAATATATTATGATATATGTATATACTATAATATACATAATATAATATTTATGAAATGTGTGATGTTTTATTAAAAAATAATTCAAAATACCATATTATTACTAATAGTTATGTAAAAAAAATTATAAAATATAATTAGAAATACAAAAAAGCTGACACATAATTTCCTTTCAGAATTGTTTGTAGTATACTTATCGTTGAACTCATAGTTTACATATCCATCAACATAATGACGATAATTTAGTAATATATATAATTAGGTATATGGAAAAATCTACTGTTTAGCAAGGTGACTTTCCCGGTTTTTTACTTTAAATTGTTATTTTTATAAATAAAAATTCAATTGGGGAGTTTTTTTCCATTATTCAGCTTTATGAACTAAAGATAATATATGTTTAAATTAAAGATATACAGTTTTAAGTTTATAATTATTTAAACAATTTAATAATTAATATTATCTAAATAGAATTCCCCCCCCCCTAAAAAAAAAAAATGTCCACGTTACTCAGATTGAATATAATAGCATAGACTAAATAATATAATAATATAATAATAATATTGCATTGCATTTATATTATTTATCAGTGGTTACTCAAGAGAGATTAGAAAGTACGGTAGCACACGGGCCGGATGCTAGGGGGCCTAAAGTATGTTTTCCTCTCTTAATAAATCATACTATTTTAAATTTATTTTAATGCTTCAAAACATTATTTAATTTAATTTAAATTTTATAAACATGTACTTAACAATAACAAATATGAATAATGTATTACCTAATAACGTAAAAATTATATGTACCGGGTAGTGGGGACTTAAGAGTATTTACTGTAAATGTTGAGTGTTTGATAAAAACTGGAAAGCGTTTATGCGTATTTAGCAAATAGCAAACGTGGACACATATTTTAAATCTTGAGTCCTGTAACTATTTTACTTAAAATACTATATTATGCATATTGTATATAAAATAATTACCCTAAGATCTTTTGGATATATGTCTAGATGAGAGTACTTTCAAATTTTCAGTGCCCAACTCAGATTTTGAAGTTACACCACTGCCCATAGCAGCTTTGGTAATCTAAACAGACCGTATTAAGGAACTTGAAAAATGTTAACAGTAAACCTTTAGAGTACCTACCTAATAATGAATGCGGTTATATATAATTTATTTTTTCATAATACTTGTAATAATCGATTGAAACGGTTTGTTATTTCATTAAAATTATTTATAAACTGGATTCTATTTTACTTTATTTTTTGTATTCGATAGTTCTAATTTATGATCCATCTCATCAGTAATAAAATCTAATTAATAAAAAATTAAATACATTTCGATTTTTTTCCTGTTATACAAATATCATAATATGTATCAAAAACTAAACTACCATTGGTATGTCTTAATGACACGTTTATTCATTATTGTACAATAGGTAATGCACATATATTATGTAAGTGCAATGAAAGGATTAAAGGTATTTTAAAAATTAAAATGCGGTCATCACACAGCTGAAGAGACATATTATGTTAACATATTTAAATGTCTGTTTAACAAAAAAAAATTAATTAAGCTGAATTCAAAGTTAACTTATTATTATATAATATTATAATTAATTCTGTGTTTTAAATTTTCAGTTCTAACCATTATGACACAATAATATTATTGTGCATATCATATTATTCATTTATGCTTATCATTGGCGTCGTACAAAAAGGAGCCGTTTTAAACAAGGTTCGTATTATATTTTTATTCGGTCAAAAACTATAATAATAATTCAGACACGCGCTCGTTTTAAGTGTCCGCAAGCAAGATGAATGCGGGCTTGTGCTTAGCAGCTGCAATGTTTATTATATTAATATTTTATTTGTACCGTTTTGCTGCGGCGTTGTTCGAGTAGTCTGGTGAGTCTACTATAAAGACGATAATAATAATAATATTATAGTTGTGACGCAAGACCATGTACTATGTACATTATTATAAGTGACACGCACTCGCATAACAAAACAAATGTGAAATAATAGATGTTAGATTTGATATCTATAGATGCCCATTTTATAAAATGTTCGTATACGAAAATAAAAAACAAAAAGCAATTACAAGATAATAATATTTGACGACATATTATACCTACATACGCATTTTGTATGTTATTCGCTATTTATAAATTAAATACAGAGTGATTCACCAATCATGTTCACCTCATATTTTCTTTTAATGTTTTTTTTTTCAAATTCTGAATCCTGAAATTTTTAAGTATACTTGAATACATTATACTTTCAAATAGCAAACAAGTTAACACTTAATAACATTTTTCAAAATTTAAATATACAAAAAACCTTGAAAGGCGCCTCATAAATATGTTCTTATACTTCAATGTGGTAATGGCCATTTCATTCTATTACTCTAATACCAAAAAACAACAATAACAGAGTAAAACAGATTCTTCTGAATGTTAAATTGTCCATTTTCTTTATAGTTTTGTGTATTAGGTAATGAATAATAAGACGAATACAACATTGATGAGTAAAACCTTCTCTTATATAGATATTAAATTGTATATTATTTTAGTAGTATTTTATAGTTAGCAACAGTGATTTCGATTTTTCAGAAAAAACCAACCTCTTTACTGCATATTGCCATATTATTAAATAAATTATTTTTTTGAAAATGTTGATTTACTTTTTCAAATAAAAATTTGAACTAGTAACCAGTATACTATACTGAATATAGTTTCTGAGTTATTAAAAATAATAATAGTCTTTAAAAATGGTTTTAGAAAAATGTATAATAAATGTAATACATAATCAGATAATCTAGTACTTAGAATTTAGTAAAACTGTACAAGTTATATTATTTTCCTAGTTTTAAATAGTAAACGTTGAATATTTATTATTTTAAATACTACACTGAAGGCATTTTTTAGAATCATCGTTCTATAAACAGGGTGATTATTTTATCATAAAACACTCATTATTTCAAAAACACGAGTAATCTTAGAAATAATAAGTGTTTTATGATAAAAGAATCACTCTGTACATAAAAATACATTTTGAAATTATGTCTATAAATATAACAAACATTATACTGATTGTAATATTTAGTTATTTTATTTATGACAATTGTAATAGGCAATAATTTATAAAAATAGTTTATTTTTACTATTTTTAGTATTTGATCAACATTTAATTTTAATATCTATGTACAAAATAAATATCATATACTCATTAGTCATTTTCGTATTTACTCAAATTGATCAACTTTAAAGTCTAAACTGTTCTTGTCGCTTAAAATTGTAAATAATATTAATTATGTATATTATGATGGTTCAAAGTTTCAATGTATTATTTGTTTAAAACAGAATAATATCAAAATAAAAATAATTTTAAAATTTAAATACAATGGAAAAAAATAAGTCAAAATATTTCGGATAAACATGTCTATTTGAGTATACGAGTATTTGTCATGACGCTAAAATTGTTTTTTATTTATATACTTATATTAAGAATCAAGATAGCTACTGCAAATTGTGTTTGATGTGACATGTGAACCAAGTACAAACGTTTTTGTTATGTTATTTAATTAGTTATTATTTAATGTACCTATTATTGTTATTATTAATAGCTACCTGTGTAGAAGCCGCTTTCGAGGTGTTCGAGCAAAAATCGTTTCACCGGAAATTCGATAGGGAATGGTAGTCAGGTGTCTAGAATTGGTCACTAAAAAATATGATAAAGTCGATTACCATAATGTTTGTGAGTCTAGCAGTAATCATTCGGTGTAAAAGTTTGTCTCGACGCTTGTCCGGTAATTAAAGAATAAATGCATACCGAAAATTGGTAATCGAGTGTCTAGCCATCAGTCCCCAACCGGCGCAAATCGATACATGGCTAAAGTCAAAAGCCGAAAGTCTAATGTTGTACCGTAGAAGATAAAATATGGACATTAGAAGCTAAACAGGAAAACGCAAAATTGGTTTTGTCGCTGGTATAAATATCAAATAACCGTAGACCTGTATATGCCATGGATCTATTGGACTTTGGTCGTAGTTCTAGGCCAAAATTTAGTATAGACCCTGAACAAGTTGAACATCAATTTGTAAATGCTATTGAAAAATGGAGATCAGAAATTAAACTTGAAAAATATATTCTTCCTGTCCATTGTTCTGGAGGATATTTAGCTAAACTGTGTACAATTAGACGATATATATTATTACGGTATATACTATATATTATACATAATATCAGTGGCGTCATTTGGACCGCGCAGGGTATACATTTGCGTATTTAAAATCCAATATTGTATTAATATGGCCCACTTTATAAATATTTATAATAAATTGATAGTGGCTTGCGCTTAGTGGCCATGGATATTAAAAAAAAAAATTGAAATGACACCACTGTTTTCCGCGGTCGTATTTTTTAGACGGACATGTTGTGGCGGACTTCGGTTTTGGTGCATTTGCAGACATTTCTAAAGCGACAGTTCGGCCGGTATTGGTTACGGGAACAGTCGTCGGCGCGATGGACAGCGCCACGGATATGCCGAATGTTGGACATCGACGTGGCTCGCCGGTTCCCTCGGATGGAAGTCGTGGCGGTGATAGCAGTGGCGCAGATTCGGCTAAGTCGCCTGTTGCAATTTATTTGTTTATTAGTATAATACTACGCGTGCCGGGTTGAAGTACTCATTGCGAAAAAATAAATCTTCTATATTATTTAATAATAATCGTAATATCAATACCTATAATATTACTTGCTAAACTTTAGTCAATACTGATATATATTGTACCTCTGTTTTATATTTTTTATGTAGTTACAACTTTATTTACCGATTCATTAGTCCAACTCATCAATTGGTTTGAGATACTCCAATCAAAATGTATTTAAATACATATATATTATACATTATAAAATATTCTTTAGAGTAAACTAGAATCAACGCAATCATCACTTAGTTATAAAAAAAAATTTATAATGTAACACATTACGAATTATATATGACTTCTGTTTTTTTCTGACATCGTGAAACGATAATTGAACTATAGAAGTGTACACTAAGTGGTTTACGAATTATGCACATAAGCAATGAGACAAAAATATTGAACCAAAACTATGGGAATTTCCAATATCCATGAAACGTATATGAAAAACAAAACTACGTCACCGTGTTACTGCCGCAGTGCCGTGACAACAACATCAAAAACATCGAAGGCCGTAATAGGTAAGATTAATATAAGAGTTGTTAATAAATCTTTTTAGCGTCATATCTATATATATGTATTGGTAATGATTATGTTATGGTAGTAAATATTAAAACTGACATGTCATTACTCATATTTATTTACTAATTTACGTATTTACGACGACTGTCGACTATTGATATCTGATAATATGACACGAGACAAAAAAAGAAATAACGTTGTCAATAGTGCATCATGGTAGTGGGGGCCGGGGGGGAGCATTTAACCCCTTGCAAACGCCGCTGGTGAAAGTTGTTTCAGTTTCGCGTACCCGTCTATATTCTTTTGGCATATCCTTATCGAATGGATATAATAGAATAATTATAATACATTACAACATATGAACTTGAACTTCTTATTACAATTATTTTTTGAATTCAAACCTCCAGTGCTACTGTCCTGATATATTCAATGTACATTTGGCAAACAAGCAAATTACATAATTAAATAATTTGTTGTTGGTTCAGAATTCCAAATACAATTTATGGTATTACCTGAGTTACATCATATCAGGACAGTGGACATGTTATTAACGCGTTGCCTTCACGCAAATGTCATATTACTCATATTCAAATATTCTACTTCTATATAATAGCGATTTCCAAGGGTTCGATACTTCGAAACGATATCAATATCGTTTTTGAATAATTTGATAACACACGATGGCAAATTTATTGATAAACAGTCAACAAATTACCAAGAAAGGTTGTTTATTCGAACCGATTGGATTAAGTGGATATAAACAACTGTGAAAATAAAACTATTACTTACTGAATCGATAAATTCGAGTGTATACCAAATAAACCACAAATTCTCCCAAACTGGATTGGAATCACCAGTTTAGATGTGTTTGGTGATTCGGTTAGGTACCCCCCATTGGGCAACGAGCCTTATTAATTTCTAATCGATATAATGCCGTTTGACCAGTATGTTATATAACATATTAATATATAATAACACATACGTTCGTATACGGATTAAATATTTAATGTAAATCGAATTTTATAGTATATGCCTATGGTTGTGAATTAAATGGCATTAAATATTATAATAGTTCGCTCAAACATTATTTTGACAAAACGCTCTTAACGATTTTGGATATGCGTAAGTACAGAATATTTCCTGCTTTAATCTCTCGTAAACGTAAAATTATTATAGACCGTATGTTGGTCAATTCGTAATATTTAATATTGATAAATTATTGGCAATGCCAATAAACATTGCAGTCGGCCTTTAAATGATTTCACGTTACAGGAAAATCCCAGTCGCGATGCTCAATATAATATAATAACTAATAATATTTACTTTCACTTCTGAATTCCGGCGGTCCACTCAGTCCTGTGTAGTGTCATTAATGACTCAGTAGCCACTACTTATGTTGAATAATATTATTTTTATACTCGTGATTAATAATACTATTACCAGGTATATTTTATTTTTGTAATTAACGGTACAACTGTACAACATTGTCATGCGAATGCTGTATACTGTAGTAGTGTAGTGTGTTTCATAATAGCACGAAACATTTCAGTCGGATGATGACCTTAGATTGAAATGAGAATTTTCGCGGAAGATTGAGCATACCTACTAATATAAGTATAGGCATTGTACGCATTCTGGATTAATTTTTAAATAACTCATTTAAATTTACTCAATACAATTAAAATTAAACACTAATTATTATTAGTATTATTACAAACACTAAATTCAAATGGCCCAATTTTTTTTCAAATAACTGATAATTTCAAAAAAAAAAACACGCCTTAATGTTGTTATATTATTTCATTATTTTTAATAAAAAATTTCCTTACATAAACCAAATTCAGATATCTCTACTGAGTCTATTGCATGTATAAGCTACCTCTCCCCTCACCCATAACTTAAAATTATTGTGATACACTAATTTTTGAGATAGAAAAAAAGTTAAATCAAAGTCGCTTATAAGAAATAGACTATTTGAATTCGATAACAATAATATGTGTTAACATTTAACATTAAAAAACTATAAGTCTTATAACGCACACACACACCTATTTTAATCAAGTCATTCGGTCGAAATTTTAGTCTGCAGTGTTACTATTTAATTGAAATATCTAACATTTATTATTTTCCCCAAGCAAGAGTGTGCATTGGACACACACAACTTATATCCTCATATTAGTCATATCACACTATAACAGTTAACCAGAACTTATATTATACGAAATATATCTAAATGTCTTTGCATACAATACTCTCTATGAAACTCATCTCCCTAGAATGTTCCACTTTCCAACACGCTCGAACAAGCATCATCACTGTGCTCAGTGATAGAAGCATTCGATCCCGATAAGAATCAAAAATCATACGATTTCTCAAAACAGACGAGATCAGAGTATCAGACTCACTACCTATATAAGCTAAGCACCAAATTTATTATATCTTTATTTATTTGAATAAAAGCTTCGAGGTGCACATAATGTCAAATTCTACTTTCCGATATTTTCCGCTGTACAATATTCAAATATATTATTTTAATTTCGACCGTTTGTTATACGGAGATATGGTCTGACATAAATATGTAAGAATATACTTATAATACATATTATATAATATAATATGATATACGTACCAAAATATAGCAACGAAGAGATTTTCGAAAATTCGAAATATTAGTTGCGGAAATACTACATGATTCTATAACTCAACACCATAATCATGCTATGCCTTAGTATATATGATTTAATTTATTTTATGTTATTTTTATATACTTTATAAATTGCTAATATTTTATTTATGTACAATAAACAGTTGTATAACTGTCGTGTATTCCACGGCATTGATTAAATATAGGTACCTCTATGCTATTTTATTTAAAAACTTTAGAAAGTACCTATAATCTAATAGTATTGTCACGAATTGTGATAATATAATTATTATAATATATTATTAATATTTATTTTTAGATTGCTATTTTGATAATATTTTTGTTTTCAAGACTTATTGACGTTCTAGGTCTAAAGTACATTTCTAAAACTGTTGGTCACGATATTTTCTTGTTTTGCACAACAATGTTTTAAAACGACAATAAAACAAACTCGTAAAATAAGCAAACAGTTAAATTCACTTTATATTTTTAATGATAAATAATAATATAATATACCACACTATATATTCAACTCAGCGCCTCAGTGAGTGATGCGAGGTTGGTACAGAAAAATGTTGCGTTTTAAATTACATATTATACGTGAAAATTTAATGACCAAGTACTTGCCTATACAATCACAGTTTTTTTTTTCAATTTCGCTAATAGATGTTTTGTAGCTAATTTACATATTGTTATGTATATTGTATATATACATAAACGTGTGCTAGATGTTTTATCTATTACATCGCATAGTTTGTTGTAAAATTGTTACGTCCCTCTAGAAAGTTCGATGGCTTTAACATTTCTCATAATATATAAGAAAATATATCTCTTGCAAATTTATAAAAGACTCGTTGTTTATGAGATTTCAGAAATTAATCTTTTCGGTTTTTATACTTTTATGTTATTTTTTTGCCATTGTACGGCTACATATTAACTATTATTGATACGCCTATAGAATATTACAATTATATTTATATATATATCAATGCGATTGATATAAATGATATATAAACTCATATTATAATTGAAAAATTATATAATTTTTTTTTTAATGTAATACCATTTTTGTGAAATTATTAAAAATTTATTGAAAATTTATTTTTTTAAATATTTTATTAATAAGAAATTGTTAAACAATTGTTTTGAATATTATTATGCTATAATATTATGATTACATAATATTAATTATTAGGTATATAATACAATTTTGTCAATAATCGTGCAAATGCATGTTAAATGTGTGCTATTTATTGATATTTTCAAAATTTAAAAAAATTATAACATTTCTATTACGAGAGCAGGGTTAGTGGAACGACTGAGTTCCAAATAGTTCTAAATAGGTTCCAAAATATTAGTAAAAGTTTGAGATAAATAGATTAAAGCGGGGGGCCAATTTCACGCATGTGCTTACGCAAGCTCATATTTTATTGATTCATTCGTTCTAAGTGTTCAGGGCGGCTAATTGTCCTAGAATTAAATTTCGCAATAATTATTTATTATTATGCTAACATTTTGTCTTCTATTAAATATTTCTAATAGAAAAATAAATAAATTAGATAAATTATAAACTAAATAAGTTGATAAGTTAAGTACACGATTGATACTAATTTAACCTTTTGACATTGACAATTGAAAAACTGTATACACATTTTTAAATATTTGTACTTATTAATATTTTTTAAATATTTATTTGCTATTTAAGTCATTTGTAAATGTTAACTTTTTCGATTTATGTATAACGATTTGTTTTTATCTATTTATAATTAGTGTTCCCTATATAAATGGCAAATACTGCATTAAAAGTATACCAAGTGCTGTGTATCGAATCCGCTACAGATGGATGGATAGCTGATCTCAGAAAAATGAATACCTACAGAAAATGGGCCATGAACTGAGATACTTACACTAAAACAATAATACACCTATATAATATAATATAGTATATTATATATTTGCTCATGTTTTTAGCGGGGAAATCGCGTTTTGTGGTAAGTATATATATTATGTAGTTATATAAAAATAAAATATAGTTTCGTTTCTTTATAATTGGACATTTTCCCAAAAAAATATTACCTAAACTGAATGAATAAAATAAATAAATAAAAATTAATTGTGAAAAATGTTTTATAAGAAATCGAATAAATGAACAAAATCTAAGGAAAAATAAATATCATTATAAAATAATTAGAATCCTTTAAAACATTTATGCAATTACGGAGTTACGGTTTAAAGCATGGGGACAAAAATTGATAAATTCTAACTCTAACCAATATACGGGACACACTTGCAGGCGAACTCGTGATTTTGCGTAGAGACCGAAGTTTAGTATTACATATGTTTTTATTATAATATATTTCATTTTAGCAAACAGCTAAAAGTTTTAAAGTTTTTAACTAAAATTCGAAAGGTTAGATATAAATTCGATGGAGACAGTTGAGGTGCAGGAGTCGGTTAAGGACCTAACCAGGGAAGATTACGATGAGAAGTTAGTGCAGTTGAACAGGCGATTGGCCGCTGCCAGAGCCGAGCACTGCCTGGCCAGTGATGCCCTGGACGCGGGCGAGGCCGAGTACATCAGTACCAAGGAACGGCGTGAGATGGTGCTCGGTGAGAATGGCCGCCTGATTACGGAACGCCAGAAGTCCGTGAACGGGCTGATGGACGAAAAACAGCGGCTAGAGGCCGAGGTGAACAATTATTGGACCTTCGTAGACGCGCTGTACGAACGCAGGCAGGTCCAATACGAGCAGATGTTGACGCGCCTGAAAGAGGACACAGACTTCGTCAGAACCAGGTACGAGACCGCCACCCAGAGGATCGAGCAAAGGGCTGCCATGATGGACAAGATCACTCGGGTGTTGAAGAATACGAGCAACCTTAAGGTGAGTGCAGTGCAACACGACGAGTTGGTTGTAACAGTTAAAGTTATAACCATCGTAATGGGTTTGGTATTAAATAGTCACTATAACACTAAACAACGTTAACATAATATGCGCTTTTAAAATATATTTTATACTCCAAAAAGTGTTAGGTATTATACATCGTCAAAACATAGAAACGAACACAACAATTTTTTTTAATATAAATTAAGCGTTTTCAAATTTCAATTAATTTTTGGCGTTCTATAAGAATATCGTAGTTACAATAGCAGTGAAAAAATTGTATTATTTGGACAAAATAAAAATCTATTTGGTTGCCATAGTATGTTCTAAAATAGTAAAATATAAAATAATAGCATTTGAGTTTCAAATCAATAATTTAAATTAAGTTTATTATTCATGTTTAGGACTATAATTAGACCTTAATATACTCTTTAGGTCATAGGCGTGCGCAGAACATTTTGCTGGGGGTGCACAATACTAAAAACAGATTTTAACATTTTGAAATATTATTTAACTCAGTACCTTATTAACAATAAACTAAGCTGAACTCTCTGTGGGTGCAGTTACATACCCTGTAACCTCGTACGCACTTCTATGCTTTAAGTATTAGTAAATACATATTAATAACTTAGAATATACTCGTTCGAATTTAGAACATAGGTTAGTCTAAAATATTTGAAAACAATCATCACAATTTACAAGGAAAAAGGGGGGTTTATATTTGAAAAAAATAAGTTAGAATAATTTTAGAAAGTCAGGAATTCAAGATACTCCTTAAGTTATATAAAAATCTATAAGTATCTAAAATATGATTCTTCAGTAGTTAAGTAATTATATTAACTACCTAAGTATACTTAAAAATCTCAAAGATTAAAATTTAAATACATTTATTATTAAGAGGACGTTATACCTATCCGTATGTATTGTCTCCGTCTCACTAACGTATACTATACCAATATTTAGACTTAGCAGTTCCAATTTTGTGTTGTATAGCTTAAATATTAAAGTAAATGGACTTATTATAAAACTTAAAGGTAAGAAACTTGTCTATATTCTTCTATAGGTCTTTCGTAAACCTTTCACAACATTTTAATTTTTAAGCAAATACAATATTACTTCTTATTTGCTTATAGTATTGTATGATTATAAGAAAAAATCCATTTATATTCTCTTAATAGGTTTTTTTCTTAAAGAACTCAATATTAAAATAATTAGACTTTCGTTTAGAAAAAATAGTTTTGAAAATAAATATTAATAAAAGAACTTATAAGTAATAGACGAGATCAAAACTTTTGTACTAGTAAATAGGTGACTATTATAAGCTTTAGTCAATGAATATTTTGGTGAAATTAATAGGTCACTTATATTATTTTATGTTTTATCAACAGTAAATATAGTGATTATATTGCTGCATTTTTTTCTTGGGGGAAGGCTTTAATTTATTATTTTTAATGCCCATTTTTTTGTATTATATACCCAGTTAATGAAGTTTGCACATGTGGCCTCTGGTATATTTAAAAAAATGATAGTATTATTATAAACTATAATATTGTATTTTTGTAGCAAAAACAACAAGAAGGTATATACGCCAATAGACAGATATTGGTGTGCTCAATGCACGAATACACCGAGGAATTAGAGAAATATATCGGAAAATATTTTGAAACAGTCTTACTTGGCAGATTCGATATACGCAATCAGCAATTAGTACAAAACATAAACGAATACTATAATGTCTTTGAGGTATGTACGCACGCGTAATATGATTCGAAACGATAAATAATAAAATAATTTGTATCTATAAATAGGTAGGTTACCAATAAAGTCTGATCACTAAATAAAGTTAGACTTTACAAATCGTATTCAGAAAAAGTTTAAAAGTATTATTTTATTTTGGCCCTTATATCATACGTTTTGTTAAATCTATGAGGTATAAATCACTGAGGTAAAACCCTTGATTGATCCATAACAGATGTTATTTATAACAAAAGTATCGTTAATCAAGTATACTAAGTGCAAATATACTGAGTGCCATAAATCACAAAATAGTTCCTTGTGAAAATAAATTATTTTATAAACAATTGAAATTTACATCAGTACTCAGTAGTCATTTGTTTTAATAGAGTTTAATTGTAATTAAAAATATATATATATAATTTAATGTCATATACACCGATCCTAATTTTAATTTTTAATCATTAATAAATTTACGTCAAGTAGATTATGACTTCGCTATATAGTATGCATTGAGTAAACACTGATATTCATTGAAATCACTGTAATGGATAAAATATAAATATAATATAATTTAAATAGATTATAATTTCATTGATTAAAGACTTGCAAAATTCATACTTATGTTTTGATTATTATCACGATAGAATAAACCGCATATGTTTATTAAAACATATATTTTTTTTTAAATAAATATTTAAATATGTACTGTCACGATAAACAATATTATGTCGCTAAATGTATAAGCAAAACAGGATCCACCATTTATTTGCTGTCCTAATAATAGAACACCATAAGATTTTTTTAATTTTATGTTTTTTCCCTCGCTGTCCTGATTATTGTATTAATTAAAATGATTGTATCTGCGTAGCGATTCAACGAATACAGAAGAAACTATATACCACCTAGTAAATATCAGGAATTGGACAAACTATACGAACAAAAAATTAAAACAACAGTAGAACTGGAGATAATCCAAGCAAAGATGAGGGCCGAAATGTCGAAAAAAGTAAATTTCGTGCCGGAGAAGATCGTAGATCTTCATCAAGAACTAAGCAGTAGTAAAATTGATGTGCAAAAAGAAAATTCAAAGCATGAGCATGAACCGCCCGCGGAGTTGGAACGCCTTAGAGACGTTATTCAACTAAAAAGAAAACTAATAGAAAACACCACACAACAGGCCATAACAGTAAGCGTCATATTGATTATTATTTATTCATAGTAATCAGTAGGGCTGGGATTTGTATGTAAATACAAATTTTTACTAAAACATGATAAATTAAGTACCTATTGCAAATGATAAATTAATTTCACGTGATTTGCAATAAAATAAAATATAGTTTATTTATATATATTTTTACATTATTTGTAAAATTTCTGAATTTTTTTTCACATATTCCGTAAATTTGACAATTTCGGTGATTTAGTAGTTGTAGTATTATACATTTAAACTTCGATAATAGTACTTGTAAAAATTTTAAGTGTATAATGCATATAGGAAATTAGTATATAAAACTATCAGTTAAATATTAATAACTTGATCTTAGTTTATCTTATCTGTTTCTGTTCGATAACCACACCTCAATGATCTTAAATTATACTTTATGTTTAAGAATTATTCGACAAAATATATTTACGAATTTGCAACAGTATTATCAGTACTTGCGTTCGTGTGCGGTTGTGAAAATATCTTTATATTTTATATTTTTTAAACTAAATTGATTAAAAATTAAAAACAATGAATCGTATTGTTCAAAAATTATTTAGAATTGAATTTTAAGTTAACACGTTAACATATTTTTAAATTTTTTATTACATATTTTTTATTTTATACTACATATTTTGGCTATTTTAAGTACATATATGTGCACATATTTTTGGTTTTTTATTACAAATAAATCCCAGCCCTAGTAATCAGTTTTATTTTTAAGAGTAAAGCCAGTAAAGGCTTCACCTACTAAGCCCATAGCATACATTTACATTATATATATATGTATCTAATTCAGCTATAATAACATTAAATTTATTATAATTCAGGGACGGATTGGGACATAAATTGGGACAATTAAATCTTTACATATTACACCGGTTTTTTCTCCCTTTTTTTACATTGCATATATATTTTAAAGTTTTATTATTTTTTAATGTGTTATAAGAACTAACTACGTATTCATATTTTTAAATTACAACAAAATCACAAAAATCGTTTTTTTTTCAACTTTTTATCGATAAAAAAAAAACACGTATTATTATAAAACCAATACATTCATCACTGCTCTGAAAAGAGTAGATATATTAAGGAACATAGCACACCGGTAACTAAGGTATATTTTGTTATTACATTAATATCATAATATTCAACCTGGTTTCAATATCCATAGTTTTTTTTTTTAATTGTGTCATGGTGAGGTAGTGTGTATACTGCATACCTATATGGTTTTAGATGTTTCCATGTAGGTGATGTGATTGCTTCATAAAGTTATATTGAATCAACTTTGTCATTGCCTATATCCAATTCCCAGTAATCAATTTATGTGAAGCATTACCTACTAGTATATAGTGTTACCACAATACCACTGTTATATATAAGTGATACGATTCTTTATTATTATTATTAGTGTTGTTTTACCTAGGAAAAAGAATCACAAGAGTGGAAGTGCAATTATTTAAAAGAAATGTTTGACGAAATTAGAACAATCGTAAATAAAGCAAATCAATACATGACCGATGAAGAACGACCAACGTCGTATGACCAGATGAACTTTGAATGGTTATTGAACAGAGGCGCAGTCAGACATTTTTCTACTTGCAAGACAGCGTACATACAGACATACGATTATGACGTAGAATTGAACATAGATCGACCAATTACAGAGTGTGAAGAATAACTGAAGCTGATGTAATTAAATAACTATATTATAACTTTTATTCTAATCAATATTTCAAAAAAACAAATTTTAATTAAATTATTAAGCATGAACAAAAATAAAAATTAATTGGAGCAAAAGTTATTACACATAGTTATATTTAGTTATATATTCATATCAAAATTCAGTGCTTTCTGTTACACTTTTTACCGTAATTTTAAACTGTCTAAATGAATGGTAAGATAAAAGGATATGTTCTTCCCATGTATATTTTATGTATGGTTATTTAAATTCAACAAATGACTATCGACAATTTTAAACTAGAAAATATAACAGATCGATTGTCCAAAAATTATTTACTATTATACAATACAATAATAATGATGAACGCTTGATAACTACAGCAGGGCTTGGATTTTAATGCATTCAGGTACGTATCCAGGGGGGGGTCCATGGTGTCTGTACTTCCCAGCCTCTTTTTTTGAAATAAAAGGTTTTGTTTATTAATCATGTAAACAAATTAAAATTATATTCATAATTATTTAAACACCCCCTCCCACCGCAAGAAAAAAATAAAATCCTGAATGCATTTAATTTTTTTTTTTTTGGAATACTTGACAAGCCTACAAATGTGTTTCAAGTGTACAGTTTTCTAACAATATTTTTGGGACATTATTTTAATGTGAATCTATTATCTTGGTAGTGAGTATGGGGTGAATTTATTAAATAGGTACAACGTTGTTTCTTAGCTAGCTTTAGTAATTTCATAGAGAGAGAAAGCAATAGAATACGTTATAAAATATTCGGATAATATATATAATTCAGTTTTATGTATACTATACATAAAATAAACAATTTTTTTTTAGCTATTTTTAATTTTTTCAGGGGATCTCTTTATGACATTTGAGTAGATTTTTTTTGTTTTCAATATAGTAGCTTTCTACAAAGCGTGTACGTATTTGAATTTGACTGAAAGGTCAGTATTTATTTTTAATTCGTTACGTTTGATTTAATGGCCGTAATTATTTTTTATTATTATTATATTCATATAATTTACAGTGGGATTTTTAATTTGTATCATATTCTACTATTTTAAAGCCGACAATTTGCACCAATTTTCAACATTGAAAGTAATTTTTAGTAATAAATTTGATTTATTTAGCACTTTGGGAATCAATAGTTAATATATTTTGTTTATAACTGGGAAAAATTGTCAAAAAAAAATATTAAAAATATTTACAAAACATCAGTTTACGATAAAATCGATTTATTTTTATATTTTTGGTGTCTTTATATACACTACATACAAATCTTAAGACGTTTAATTTCTTAAACAACTATTACCTGTAAGCTGTAATAATCGTAGACCATACTTATATGTTAAAAAAAATATATATTAATTATTAAATGGCTTTTTAAGGATTTAAAATAAACATTTAGGAGTTTCACTGCTATTTATTAGGTATTTTAATACTTTTAAAAGTTTCATTGGGTTGTGAAATCCTCTAAACTAATTAGATTTGTAACATAATATTCAAATTGTCAGAGTTCATTTTGAGTCCTTGATGTTTTTATAACTTTTAATTTATGATAATTTATTAGTTTTTAAGTTCTAGAACTTTTTTATTTTAAAAAAGATTTGTTTAGTTATTTAAAAAGACCGAGTTGAGCTACAGGTCAAATAAAAACCCTACATCACAGATCCAGTTCATATTGACCCGTGTTGACATCTTTGCATAATTTCACTCATCTGGTGATTGCAGACGCGTCAACAAAACAGCTATCATAAAAAGTACAATAATTTCATGATTAAAATTATCACTACGACACAATAAATATTTTTATGGTCTAATACAACGATTGCATTTAAAAAAAATATATTTTATTAATTAATAAAACATAATATTATAATTTATAGTGACGTGTGGTGTTCAGAACATTTTATTTTTTTCCGTATTCATTGCGGTTGGATAATTGAAAGACAAAGACAATAATAATATTCTGTTCTGCGGAGTTTGGAATAATATACACGTACGACAGGTACAGATACGAGTGAGTATACGACATACTCGTAGAACATTAGAACTCGGGCACGCGTGCAAATATTTGTCGAACGCCGAAACCCGTTGTTCACGTCGTGTTTATACTTCACATTATTATTATTATTAAGACAATAGTGACTGGACTCTCTTATTCTCCTCATAATATACCTGCAGAATTTAATAATAATGCATCATTGCCTGTCTACCTGTTATTTTCACGAGACCATTCCCGTCTTTTTTATTGCATTTTATTTATTTTATTTCGTACCTACTGCAGCATCCGAGTCGGTTTCGGATCATTTTTCGTCCCGTTTTTTAAATCCTATAAATTAGTGTTTATTGTATAATCCTCGTTCGTATAATAATATAATAGGCGTGTTATAGCTTAGGGACGACTACGTTTTTCCAAGCGTCTCGGCCTATTGTTAAAACAATATAAGGAACAAGACCGGGTAGCCGACGCCGCCAGATGTTCTTGCTGCATTTAATTGTGTGTAATATTCAATCTTTTCATTCGAAAAGGTTACTCCGTTTATCGTATTATAATAATAATATCTGCATGTGCGTCGTATCGATAGAGGTTTACTCGTAAAATGCACAGCATTCGACGATGACCGACGAACATCTGTCGCTAGTATAATATAATATTATTTTGTTGACGAACTGGATCGATTTATTGTTCAGAGTAATTTCACGTGGCTTAAACATAGATGGGAATATTATGCTACATATTATTATTATTATTATTATTTGTACAGTCATCCCATAACAAAGTTCACATATTTTTATAAAAATTACCAACAACATCTTTTGTACATATTTTGAATTTGATAAGTGTATACAGAAACTATAATTATTACCTACGTATATTGATTCCGTTTGACTAAAGAATAGGTACACAATGGATAATTATTTTTGGTCAATAATAATATGGTGAATATAACTGATTATTATTATTATAGTCGGTTGCTGTAAATAACATACAAACTATACAAATTATAAATATTTGCCAATCAGGTATAAATAATATTATTTATATTATAGCCATTGCTGATAATATAATTTGTTAGGTAAGTATTACATTTTAGTATTTTACCTAATTTTATTGATAGCTTTATTAAATTCTACGTGAAACGATGAAAACCTGTTGTATAGATTTTACAATGAATGTTTTATTTTTGTGACTCACCTTTAGGAATAGTAATTTATAAAATACGATAAAAAAATTTCCAATAAAAAAATTATTTTAAATTCATTTTTTTTTATTATTATTATAAGTATCCTATACAACTATTTGATTTTTAGTCTATTTTTAGATATTGATTAATTAACCACAGTCATTAATATTCCTTTTTTGGCTTTTTGCCCTTATCACATACACTTGTAAAAAAAAATAAGGATTTAAAAAAAAATTCTATAACATAACTTAATCATTTGTATCAGTTATAAAAGGAAAAAAAATCAAAGAATCCGAAGCAAAAATAATCATTTATCATAACTAGGTTCATA
The DNA here is from genome assembly GCF_003676215.2 of Rhopalosiphum maidis. Taxonomy (NCBI): domain Eukaryota; kingdom Metazoa; phylum Arthropoda; class Insecta; order Hemiptera; family Aphididae; genus Rhopalosiphum; species Rhopalosiphum maidis. Next base: position 27,873,252 of record NC_040879.1, read on the forward strand.
TCGTTGTATACGTTGTATAAAAGCGTTGATATTTGTACAAATCTATCACCAATAAACATAGCTATGTTTAGCTTAAATAAACTTTGAAGTTTTTTTGGAAATTTGCGATTAATTACAGTTATAATTTTCTTTATAAGTGGTTAAAATTCTAATTTTAACGACATCGGATATTGAAATAAATGAAAATGATTATTGTTATATTTTAATTTGAAATACTTAATAATGTGTAGCTTAATTTATCAGTTTTTATTCACAATTAATTTTTCAAAATACCTAACTAATTTCATGTGCTTGTATAAAAGGGTTGAGTTGGTGAGCTGCAGTAAATGTGCTTAGTGATTAATAAATCACCTTGTACTTAAATCTGACAAAAAGCTATAACGATAGTTTTATTATTGTGTGTATAGTCAATATAGTCATGTCCTTTGTAAAATCACTATTTTGATAATAAATGACATCGGTAAACTTGGTTTTTTCTTTTTAAAACCATATAGGATAGGTCAACTTCTATCAACCTAACAGTACAATATTAATCACTATGCATAAATATTTTCAAATTATTGTCAAATTTAAAATAGCTTAATAGATGTATCATCATTAGTCATTACTTTTCATAGAGAAGTTATAACTTACCAGTTAAACATTTGCATGATGACTATTTATACGTTATTAACTTAAAAGAATAATAACAATAATATAATCATTATTTTAAATATTTATACTAAATTATTATTTTTATGATTATTATAAGTTATACCAAAATGTAAAATGTTCTAAAATAAACAGATTTTGCTCAAATCAAATTTATATTATATTTCAATAATTAAATTTTAATTGTTGTTCTAAGCCTGTGCCCTGTGTGTAATATTTTCGCAATTTACATTATTAGGCTAATAATAATATTAGGTCATAAAACATGTATTATTTGGTTGGTTATTTCATTTAAAAATGTTTTTCATTTCCGTTGTTGAAATTACCTTAGTTCGTCACACGCGTCTGATTAAGACTTATGATGTCATTCTTCGATAGCTTACGCATTTACGTCCGACTATATTATTTTCATTAGTTCTAGGTACCTACCTACATTTGTATCGTAGTTTAAATGAAAATTAGTATTAGGTTTATTGGAATTCGGCAGTATTAACGTTTTATTTTACATTTACGGTTAATTCCATATTATTACACCATTCAAAACTGATTAGTAATAATTACAACTAATTAATAACTATAAGGTTCCGAGGTCCGCATGACACTGAAGCCCGCCCGCCTGCCAGCCGCCGCGTATTAATAGGCGAGTATAAAAATTATGGTAATTGTACATTTGTACGTCGTAAAAATGACGAACTATAGACAAAGAACGTATTGTATTGTTTCCATCCAGAGAAGAGGTACCTATATAATTTAATCAAACTTCGAATAATATGAAAGCAAATAAGTAAAGGGCACTGCCGTCGTCATATTTTGATTTTTTTTTTTTACATTTGATACGCAAATTATCTCAGACACGCCACGGATGAATTACAGTGAAATAGTTTATTAATTCGCCAGCCATATTTTTTTCACATGTATACACTGCATAATGCACATGGTGTGCTCTAGAAGATGCTGAGAAAAATATTTTTATAGCTGTCTTTGAAACAAACCGTGTATCGCCGTCGCTGTTTACCGCGAACAGTCAAAATGTCTGTACACAGATAAATATTAAATTGTTACAGCATATTGACCTGAGTATGCGTATCTTTAGAATAAAATAATATTGTCCAGAAGCATTCCGATGTTTTTTTTATGCCGGGCAATTATCTATAATGAATGGGTGTATAATGAATGTTAAAAATACAAAAATATATAATAAAATATAACAATTTTTTTTCTGTAGAAAAATAAATATTTATAGGAAATAAAGTTCATATTTTAAGGTTATACACCTTATACGACCTACCGGCTACCGTCATGTACCTACCTATATTACAATAGTTATTGTATAGAAAATTCCGTTTGCTGTAATTACAAAATACTTTGATAAAATATAGTGGATGGAATTACCGTACCAAATGTGGACTTTAGTAATAGTCTACGTTCAAAAGTGTAAAGTTAAAACTATCATTAATACGGCGCGGTTATTAATGTCCTAAGATTTTCTTTGTTCACAGAGTTGCTATAAAAAAAAAATTTACGATCTCAAAAATCTGAGAATGTTAATTTTAAAGCAAATACGATGATTAATCATTGTCATCATAATACAATTATATAACTACTAACTAGTAACATTGAATTATATTTAATCATTGGATATTTCTACGCAGCCCTTAGATATCATTTTCACGGAGCCTAAAAATTATTTATAAAAATTGTATATATATGACCTTGAAAATAAAATATTAAATAATGACGTTAAAAAGTGTAGCAAACATCAAAAATTCCATTGAATGTTAAAAAAAAATACGAAACAAAAACATTCGATTACCTACATTAAAATACAAACGAAAGAAAACATCAAACGCTTATACGAACAAAATTGACTCACAACTAATAAAATAAGTAAATAACAGTAATACCAATACTGTAAAAAAATATTTTTATGTAGGCTTTTATTTTTTTAAATTCATTTAATGTCTTATTATTGCTATGAAAAATAGAATATTTTTTATGTATACACATATTTATAAAAAAAAATGTAGGTACCTACACAGTTTTAATATCTCGTTCGTATTTCGCAGGTACCTATCTTATTCAGATGTCGTCATTATCCATATTTTTTTAATAATTTTTAGTTTTTACTCACAGACCATCATCAGTGCGATATAGCCCAACGCTCATAACATAGAACATTTTTAAAATTACGCAAAATATCAAAACTTATAATAATTATATTGAAAATTATTATAAATGGATTCATGATGCAAATCTGGACAAAGCAGCGTGTATTGATAAAATGGTATTATTGTTATTTTTAATTTCCATATTTTTTTTTAAATCATATCCATAAACATAAATCATAATATAATTTCAATATTAAATTATTTCTTAGAATAAAATTAGGTTTTAAAACTGATGAGTGATAAATATTAATGCCACCAGTATACGTTACAGATGATATCATAATACTATTAAGTATTATTATTTACTATTTACTGATTAAACACAGCTAGTGTTGACCAGTTTCTACTAATAAACGACAGTTACCTGGTATATAGTTCAAAAGTTGATGTGATCAAAACGTCCAGAATCAATATTATAATAAAGCGATTATATACAAATCATAAAATAATAATAGCTTTTTACACTGTGGATTTGGAAAAAGAAGCACTTAATTTGTTCTAAAATCGACTTGTATTTTGTTTGGGCATTAACAATTTTAATAATTAGACTGATTCTGTAACTAAATGTTTTTAAATATTACATAAACACCGTATTATTTGTTAACAATAAATATTATACATTTATACAATACAATTAAATGTACACAAATATCAATTAGAAAATCCGGAATAAATAAAAAAAATTAAGACCTAAGTAGTAAGTAGGCAGATAAAATGTTTTTGAATAACGCCGCAATTAGCGACATATCTCTTTGTATTATTACCTATTAATTATATTATTAAAATACACCATACGAGCAGTAAGCAAATTTATTTATTTTGTACGCTTATAAAATATTAAATACAGTGTAGGTTTAAGAAAACCATACAGTACCTATGAGAAGTCTTACGTACGTAATATGACATTTTTATTACCTACTATTAAATGAACACGCGAAGAAACAAATCATATTGATAATGATTAGACGTTTATACAATGATGTAATATCCATTATAATTATGAAAATAAATTAACAACTAGGTTTGATTTATTAACAGCAATAATAATAATAATAATTTTAACAACTATTTTTATCCACGAATTATTAAAATAGTCAAAAGATAATATTGGAGGTATATATAATATATTCATAAATAGTGTTGCAAAATAATGTATTAGAATAAGAGTTTATTTTAATGTTATGCAATTATAATAATAGATGTAGCCTACTATAATACCTATTGCCATTGTTGAGAAATGTTAAGTCTTTGACCTTTGTAACATATATTATTTAAGACATAGTAGGTAGTTATATGTATCACTCGATTACTCTGCATTTTGGGACGTGTACAAGTGCTATGAAGTGCTTAAAGTTCTAGTCTCTAATCCGCCATTCCGGACGTATATTTAAAGATTGAAACGCAATAAACGAAAAGAAAACCAATAATTTAATGATGTATTGAATAAAAAATCCAATAAGTTCGTACGCACGTGTAGTATAGATATACTATTTTCTTTTCGTAGCCTGTTGATCAATAATAAATAATAAATATTAATAAATTATTATTCATATATTACCTATCTATATGTACTACAAAATATCATAAAAGGTCATAACTAAGGTTCAGATTTGTATGCATTTACATATTTCTATACTGGTTGATCGTATTATATGCTAAGTAAGTACAAAATATTATTTTTCATGGAGGTATGATTAAAAATACGAATTATTAACGAACACACTTTACAATTTTAAGGTCATATTGGGCATTTGGTCATTTTTATTTTTTAACAATATAAATTTAAACATTATATTATAAATGTTTACTGAAAGGTGTTTGTTCGCTCATAATGCGTTAAAAACTTACATAAAATTCTGAAAATATTCGTTTTAATAAATATTGTCAATTCTAGTTTAGAAGAAGCAAAAAAGATAAGTTTAAAGTCTATACCTAACCATATATTATTATCTTATAATACAATTTTACTTTTAGGACGATATCATTCTGAATTTCTGTCGTTTTTGACTAGTAGTATTACTTTTACAATGATGCGTATCGTGTGTGTTTTTTGTGTTTGAATAAGATTTTTTTAATAGAAAAAATGCTTCAATTTTCAACATTGAGAACAGTTTCTGTTGTAAATCGGATATATTTTGATGGTGATGCAAAAGGCTAGAAAAAAGTTAAAAATTCTAAAAATTTTCAAAATAATCTGAAAAACAAAAAAAAAATAATAATAATTGGGAATATTAATGCATAAATGGTATTTTCGATTATATCCATATCATTTTTTTTATAATTCAAAAATTTTTTGTTTTTTTGTAAGGACTTAAAATTTTAATTTATGAATTATTTTGTTATTAAAAAAAATGTTTATTATTTATGTATAAGATTTTCAATTTAAATAATAACTATGGTCTGACAATTTAATACGTATTTTTCATAAGTTTTTCTAACGGAAAAAAGATGTCAAAAATAATATTATATGCAACATTTTTTTATAAATAATTTTTATTTAAAATAATATACAATCAGTAATTATATAATTACAATAAGTATATGATACATAGGTATATTGTACATGTATAAGGCATGGAAGTTTGAAAAGATTGACCTAGTACCTAGTACCTAGTGGTAACTGTCCAAAATATATTAGCCAAAATTCAATACTACTATATTATGTAGCATGAATAGGAGGTATTCATTATCACAAGTAATTTCGGTCATTTTTGATACATAACGCGTACTTTTAATAGCATCTTTCGTGATTTTTAGTGCAATAAATCTGAGCTATAGATCAGTCACAACTCGTAATATAGACACAAATCTCAATTCATTTTTTGTGCACGTGCTTGTCTCCACTATTTAGAATTCCGATACTTTAGTGATAATATGTCTCGACAGTTTATTAAAGTTGGCGCCATAATATTTCGACCCGCATATCCGGTCGTGACACCCTATCTACCAAATCATGCAGCCATGCAGGGCTCGTGATTACACAATTGCATTCAACGACCACCTACAATGTGTATTTGATTCAAGAGGCGTTGGCGGATATCCGCGATGAAAGATCTGAAAGTATAAAATACAGACATGTAGTATTATTATTCATTAGTTATGTTGTATAGAACTATAGAAGTAGCTGTTTGCACATCATTGTTTTAAATAGTTAGGCCATACACAGATTAAACATTTTATATATTCTAAAGATGGTGTCTACCTACATGCATATTACTGCTGATTAGTGATTAGTCTATTTAGTATATAATCACAATAATATACTAATATAGACTAGTGTATAGTAATTTCATAAATATTTTAAATTGTAATTGTTGATAATTTTTAATTTTTACCTCCCAAAAGTACCAATTAGTTCCAATTTGCTACCAAAGTTCAAAACCATACTTCGTATATGTCATTGTAAAATCACTTCGCTCATAATCTAAAACACAACCATTGTAAAATTCATATATTATTTTTCCAGTAGTTTACTCCTTTCTAAATTTTCTGATAGTTATATAATTTTAAAAATATCCTAATCCACACATCCAAATTTTTGTTTACAGATTCACCAAAGCATTCATAAATTTTCGAAAATTAAAACCAATTTAGATAAATAATTTTTATATAATAACTAATTATATTATTAATAAGTCTATTACGTTCAATACCCAGTATTGCATAAATTATAATATTCGTTTCACGTGGTGTACGCTGAACAGTATACAGTGTACACTTTTCCTTAACGATAATATTGCCGCAACCATAGGGCATAGGCGTAATTTCATATTTGAGTAGAAAGGCTATATATATTTTGAAAGCTGTTCACGGACTTATTGAAGATATACCTAAATTAAAAGATAAATCGTGTGTTTTTTTAAACCTAACCATTTATTTAAATTAATTCAATTATTTACAATAAATCATCGAGCGGTCAATTAATGGATTAACTGTAAGACTGTAAATATTTGTGCACCAAATACACTTATTACATTAATCGGAGCCTATACTCAACACTTATCTAAAAACGTATATTTTTTACATACAAATTTAAACATATAATAATATTTTACATTTTCTTAAAATTAGTCAAAACTCAAAAGTCAATATGTAGGTACTAGAATTTTTATTTAATGTTTTTCTGGACGTTAAGGTTTAATATTATGATAACATTTACTTATATACACTTATATTCAGTTGATTCGACATGCTAATACGATATTGTTCATATACTTACATCGTAAAATTATCAAATTATTCTAATTATATATTAAATTGTATTATCTTGTTAACATAATTGTAGTTTTTCATTATTACATAATCTGATCATTATTCATTAATCATTAGCCTACTGATGTTTACTGTCTACCGTCTACCTTATGTCGTATAAGTGAATCAGTGCTTGGTAAAACCGTGTACATGACATCAATCAAAACATGCATAAAACTTACATACGATGCATTTATATAATATGTATAATTATAATATTATATTATGTATACCTATATATTTGTAAGTGTGGTTATTTATTTTATTGTACACGCATACTAATCCTAAATAGTTATAGGTACAATCAACATTAAACTTTTGGTTAAAAACATTAAATGGTACTTAGTTTGTTCTGTCTTGTAAAATTATTATTCGCGTATTAACTATATTTGAAATAGGTAATTTAGAATGTAGTAATTGTTAGTGCAGTCGTGTAATTTGTAGTAAACGAGCCTAATTGTTATGATGCTATTACATAATATTAGTTACAAATTACTAGAGTATATATTAATTTATCTCTATTAAAGCATATTACTAACTATTATTTATTTAACATATGAGCTATAATATTATGTACATCATTAGTTTTATTATATTGTAAAAATATAAATAAATATACATTGTAGAATTTAAGCTAAGTGTAATGGAATACTATACATTTATAGACTTGTAAATATAGTAATGAATAGATACATTTTTTATTTACTATAATTATTTGTTATTATTATCCTAATTATTAAAATTAAAAACTTTTACTCTTTTATATATACGGTAGGTACCTACCTATGTCATTATACCAATAAGACAAAACTTTCACCAGAGTAAGAGACGCATTTAATCTTAGTAAATCTGATTTATTATAGTTTCAGTTTTTGGTCAATTGAGCATTTGGCATATGCAAGGCCTCAAGCACGATTTTATTCTGGTGCTTCAGTATTTTTTCACGTATTTTTAATTTTACATTAGTAATTGTGTGAATATACTCTAGTCTATTTGTTAACATTTTTGTTGGGTTTTAAAAAAAATTTAAACCAAAATTATTGTATTTTAGAAAATGTTGTGTATATTATTTTACAATTAAAGAGTGACTTTTTTTACATTTATACGTCCGAATAAAGTTTGCCTCTGCTTTTACCTATTTCTTTTAAAATATCCACTTTAAACTTTTTGCAAAAGTATCCAAATATACCAATAAAAAAATATATTTTTATTTTTTACAAATATTTCACACAAAAACAGATATAATATTATTTATTCAACATACAATACGCGTGCCATTTAGTAGACCAACGGCTACAGGTGTGTACTGTGGCATTGAGTTCGGAATATCCCTGCACCTACTGTTTATAAGCCATGTCACAATAATTCACAAAATTATAAAAATATTTCGGTAAATAATCCAATGTCACCAAATAACCAAATAATAATAATTTGTTGAGTTTGCTGATTTTAGTTTTAATTTTAGTTATTATGGCGATCAGTGGTCCCATACAAATTTCAAATTTATTGTGCACTACACACCCTTCCCACCCGAGTTCCAGTTCATTAGTACCGAGTCGACTGTACTACTGTAGTAAGCGATAATACATTATTATGTCAATTCTACACGGGCAGCCTTTGTGTAAGTACACTTTACACGTCAATATAATATACCTGTTATATAGGTAGTATCTATAGTATATACTCAGTATTATCGAATCAACCAGCAGGACGACACTGCTAAAATAACACTAGAAAAACAATATACTATTATGTACATAAATACATAATGTTTAATGTATATATTATATTTTATTTATAGAGGTAAAACAAAACTACTTAAAAGTTAAAAGCTACGCCGGATAGGTAAGGTATCGGCCTACCGAGTTTTAGGATTTCTAACGCTTGAAGCTACAGCTATTGTACAGACTAATAATTCGATTCAATTATATTTTCTACTAATGTTTGTAATAATTTATTATTATAAAAAAATAAAATTGCAATCAGACACTCATCATAACCGGCGCATATTACGAGTGTCCAATCCGGTCTAGCTTTAAAGTTAACAGCAATTCACTAATATGGTGGACTACCTAGTATTATATCTATCTATAAGTTAGGTATATATATATTATGTACACTTATAGGATGAACGAAAGAGTGACAATGATTAATGATGTACTTACTAATGTTAGGTATTATTATTTATTTTTATATTTGAAAACTATTCCTTTAAAATGTGTACATTTTAATAAATATAATTTCGGTTGTAGTTTTGTAACAAATAGATAGATTACATAATAAGAAATTAGCTATAAAATGTACGTTCAGGCCGTTTGGGCCCCACATTTTTTAAATTTTAAATATAGAGGAAATTTAAAATCTTACCCAGAGTAAGACAAATTAAAGTTAAACGTTTAATTATGAATACCAAATTATGTAGGTATATGTATTCATAATATATTTTTTTTTCTATAAATAGGTAAGTATTAAGTATGTAAGTTTAATATTATTATTTTAAAAGTTAGTTAACGAAATAAATATAATCTTATTCAGTGCTGTAATTAGATACTATCAACTAGTATCTAGATACAGACACAGATAGAGTGAAATACTTATTTACCTTAAAAAGTACCTCGATGCGGGTAGGTGTACATTTTTTAGAAAGTATCTATTACAGATATATTAAAACAAATTTAACAAAACAGACTATTTTCTTCATAAATATTTAATATATTAAAAAATAAAGAGTTATTTAATGTAAGTAAACAAATAATACTTACATATTTTAAAATACAATCCTTTTTATATCAATTTTCGAATATAATTTTATACTTACTATATGAAATAATTGTCAACCAAAATTAATAATTAAAATATGATTAGTAAATAATAATCGTTATAATTTTTTGATAAACCATAGTTTGATAAAATAAAATAAAAATATTGGTTTAGTAAATAGTAGGTCATTACCATTATCCACCTGACCACTGAAAAATTCACATTTAGTGTATTTTTATTAAACTAATATAGTAAAATATTTGAATCTTAAGTACCTAGATTCTAGGTTTAGAATACTGATACAAATACAAAATATAAAATAGTATATATATATTATATACACTATATTTTAAATATATGTCAATGTCGTAACATTGCAGTTAAATAGCTTATGTCATACTACTCATACTAATATACTACTTTAATTTGTTAACATATTAAATTGCTGAAGTATCATATTAGAAATTAGTTATGTACTGGCTGTACTGTTTAGGCATTATGTACTAGTAATTAGTTAGTAACTAATGTTACTATCATCATTCATAATTAGTAAATACCTAGTTACCTAGTTCACACAAAGCTGTAATTAGAATTTTAATACCTCCGGGAATGTTTGAAACTCACCCCTATTTTAGAGGGTTAGGAATGACCATATTTTATTTTACTTCAATCGTGACAAACATTTTTCTGTATATTTTTATGGGAAAAATGTTCCTATTTCTCCACGACGAATCACAAATAATGTTTTTCCAGATTATTTTATAAGCAATATTGTTTTTCTACTAGAAATGCTTAATAAAAGACAAAATGTTAGTATTATAGTCAATAATAACTATTGAAGTTTAATTCTGGAACAATTGGTTGCCTAAAAATACTTAATCAGGAAACTACAAGGACGCTATATTCGAAACTGGTATAGTTCCGGACAAATCAACACTTATGGCACTCAAAATATTACACATGTCACCTACTCATTTAAGTATAATAATAAGTAAAAACTAAAAATGCATAACAATTTCTCTTATTAACATCACTTAATATTTTAATCGAGTTATATCTAATTGCCAAATATATGTCAGCATTTTATTTATTTCTATACACAATTTAAAATCATGGCTTTTTGCTGACTTTCATTTTACAAATAAAATAAAAAATACTAACAAAATACAAACGGTTGTTAATCAGCCTTCTGGTTTGTGTTACACGTTAACCCGTTAACGAGCAAACAACATCACGAATGTGTTTATACATTTTTTATAGTACAAACATGTAAATAGATATGTTTTAAAATTGTATATTATTATGTTTCTTTTCTCTGAGCACTATTTTTTAATAGAAACATTGAGAAGGTAGCTAGCGCCTGGCATATTTTGATATCATAAATTAGAAAAGTATACTATTGTTGAATTGTATTTTATTACATAATTATTAGCACAATTTTGATTGTATTTCTATTAATTATTTTGTATTAAAGAACATTGCGTAGTATTTATCCACGTAAAAATTGTTAATTTTTAATTTTTTTGTAAGAGTTTAAAGTTTCAGAATTTGTAGTGAATACTTCAACATAGTAAATAATAATTATATATAAATTATAGTATTATACATGTATACTATATTTAACTACATGTAATTTCGCTTATTTGTTAAAAGTAAATGAACGCCTACCCTATATGTTATATAGGAGTATATGGTATATGACTATTATAGTATTATATTATTACATAGAACTTGACCACATGTTTTTATGGTATTTGAGTTATAAATTATATTCCGAATAATGACGACAAATATATTGAAAACACCGCAGTTTATTGTGTAGCCACGTGTGATGTGAACAATATGGTAGTATGGTAAATTCAATTGGTAATGTTAACGACAGACCCGCTTAACAACCAATTCAACAAAAACACCCGAAAAATCACACCGTTTTTCTTTGACGTCCAAATATACCCAACACATGGATGTTGTAAAATCTCGACCTAATGTCCATATGTGTTACGTCCGCAACGCAATATGTTTTGTGGTGGATGATGGTATTCATTATATTACTATGCTATACACTTTTTAGTTTTTATGTTTCTGCTGTAAATTTTAACGAACAATTTGTTAGCGGCCACAATATCTGATGAGTTTTAGACTCTAGATAATTTCCAATAATATTGTTAAATATTAGTTAATTACTTTATCATATTAGAAGTTTATTTTTTTTAAGATGGTTAGTATCTATAGTACCTTTATAGGTACGGAGATAAATTGATATATATGGTTAGAAAAAATGATATATATTATAATATTTTATAATGTGTAGTGACTAATCACTGGCGTCCAGTGCAACATTCAGTAACCGTATCTATTATTAACTCAGTAGACACACATAATGATACATTGTCAATTATTACCAAGTGTTAATAAATGATATTATATTATAATCAGCGGTGGCTACGCGAGTATGCAATTATTATTTATTACTATCTAATAATAATTTCAGTTGGTATTTTAAACATTTTTCCACAAATTGTCGTTTATTTTTTCCTTCTTAATACACAAATAACCGTTGATGACATGACTGGACGACTCACATAAACGAAGTATATTATAAAAAATAGAATAGCTCGATCAATTCTAATTTAAATTTCAAATGTATACGTTATGTACACGCACGACCGTAGGTACATTTATGAATAAGATATACCTGTCCTCAACTGCCTATATAATAATATTATTAAAAATATAATAATAAATTCATTGTAACGTGTAAGTAAAGGTATAGATATTACAAGTAAGTAAAGAAGTCTACAACTAATCTTCATCTAATATTTAAGAGGAGTTACTATACAGTATACACTACACATAATATAATTATATATAATATTGCATATAATTATAAAAATTTGAATTTGTTTGCTTTTCGAATCAAGCATGATAAGAACGAGTCACTTGTCAATTGTCTTTGTCTATCTAATTTGGCAAAATAGAATAATTCTTTCTTGCAAAATCTAAATTGTAGCATATAGTTCAATATTGGTATTATTTATTATCATTATTAAGTATTTAAACAATTAAATAACCTTTTAACTTTTAAGATTATAATATAATATATACTTATATTACATTCAAGGTAATGTCAACATATCATATAATTTTTAAAAAATATTATTATATTATTATATGTTTTATTTTTTCAATAAATTAACGTACTGCAAATTTAACCTCAACACTGAAAATGATCTCTACGTTATATTGATCTCAATTCTCAATATAAATAGTCCGTTTGCCATGAATCACAATGTAAAAGTTTGTTTACTACTGTGCAGCAGATTATTGGACTATATGCAAGTATGCAATGTGCGTTGAATGCGTGTCTTGTGTATTAAGTTCACTATACATTTACATGTTGCGAATTGCCTGCAATGAATCATTATGCCGATCGATTCAACGATTTTTCGAAATCACAATAAAATCATTAGTAGCGGGTGGAACTATAATATTTTATATTATACAGCAGCTGTGGGTCCTGCAAACTGCAGTACAACGTGTTGCATGTTTTATGTATGATGTATAATATAGGTATAAACTATAAAGTATAATAAAATCGGTCGTCGGAATAAAACCAATTTTAATCGTTGCCTTTGCAGCAGTCAGCAGACGCCAGACACTAAACACGCTCAACGTAGTGCCTTATCGGCTATCGCAAACCGATAAATTAAAAACTGTTAGTGTACCACGACATAAGTACGCTCTTATAAATTATAATAATAAATAATGTTTTAGACTTTAGTGTTTAGTACAGTGGGTCTAAAATATAATATTATAAATAAATTAAGCACATTTTTTTATTAGTTACCATGAAATACTTACTATAAATAACAATTTTTGTTTGGTAGAATAATAAATAATATTCGTATAAATGTATACATGAATATACAACATTATATTTTACATAACAATTTTGTGATTTAAGGTTTTTAAATGCATATTTTACAATTTTTCTTTACGTTTGTATCTAATCATTTTTGAATTAAAATTGTTGTTGAATTTTGTAATTTTATTATTCATTTATTATTCATTTACCATCTGACACCTTTAGTATATTAAATAATTATTGCTTCTGTTATAAATTACAATTATTAAACCAAAACAGTAAACACGGATATTAGTGTATTTTACAATATTAGTCATTAGAGAGCAAACGTTATTACTTCTTTATTTTTGCTATACTAATATTTATTGATATCTAACCGATAAGATTGAATAACATACGGGTTTACTTGGTTATTCGAGTTACAACAACAATTATTTTTCACCGATCGGATCGACGTGTTTTGTCTACAACAGTTTATATAGTTCGCTATTTTTATTAGAGCACCAAAAACGACAAATAACAAATTCCCGTCGTCCCGGTATCTGGTATGTTCGGCGCGTCAAGCTCGAATGTTAAACCAGATTTTTTTCGTGTTTTCCTAATGGAAATTTCAAGAACGCGTTTTAAAATTGTATTTTTTAAGTATAAAGCTTGGACCACACAACTAAGTAAAAAGTAGTTGTTCGAATGTTGACAAATATCGCCAGTTGATTTTGTTACATTGAAACAAACTGCATCACATAAACACGTTACGATATTTATAGAAAACGTACAAAAATATACATCGAATTTTTAGTTTGCCGCTGAAAAATTGCTCAATGTTTTTCTGGACCATCTGGATCAGACATAATAAAGCGATAAATTGCAAACACGATATTGACGAAAAACAAAAACAATTCAACATCATGTCAATATGAAAATATGTCGTGTTTCGGGCGTTCAGCGTGGCCGCACTGGGGCAGCGCTGGCGGCGGCTTTTCTCCGGTCGACATGTGCGTTTCGCTCGAAACCGGATGGTGTGCGTGCGCGTGGATATTTCAGTGATTCATTACCCGTCCGTCGTCCGTCCGCGATTGTCGTCATCGTCGTCGTCGTCGTCGCGGTTTCGTCGTCTCCGTCACCGCGCACCGCTTACTGAGTACTTACACGTTTCGACAGCAACAACATCTCACAGTGTACGACCGAAATCCGTCACCAGCCCTGCAGGTAACCTACCTATATTGTCATTGTTGTGTATTTTATTTTTCACCGCTCCCGAGAAGATTTTCTCGCATAATGAGACGTAAATGCATTTTTTTTCGAACGTCTAAGCACCCTACTGTACATATTATATTATTATTTAATAATTGTAAAAGACCGATACTTTTATCGAACACTTATTTTTCAAAACATTTTTTTTTTTTTTTTTTATCAAATATATTTTGCCATTATTTTTCATTTGTCCGAAACAGAATATTATTTGGAGTATTACGATGTATACAAATTAAAATTTGGACGATATAGTACTTAGTATCGGAAATATAATACGTTATTACGATAAATACTTATCACGCATAAACAACTCGTTCAAAATTCTTATACTCTGAAGTATTTCAGAAAATGTTCTGTTTGCTATGGGAAATTTAAAAGTATGTTTCCATTTAAAAAATGCTGGAAAAATGAGTACTTCGACAAAAGATTCATCAAGTATAAATTTCACCGCTGCCGCGTTTGCGTCAGTACATATTCCGGTGTGATGAAAAAAAAAATATCAAAAAATCTATTTTCCCACATTCCATGTCGAGTGTATGACACGTCAAAAAAAATAAATAAACGTTGTTACACTAAATAACAGTGAAAAATCTTTTCGGGATCACCGAGCCGTGAAAACCCCCCATATGGTCAACTAGTTTTTTACATTGGATTCCTAGGTAATTTTTTTCGTATTAGTGCTGTATACCTACGGCCTTGTGAAGAATGTGAGCAATTGTGTTTGAAGTATTTTCATTCCGTCTACACGGGTACACATCGTACTATTATAATATACAATATAAATACACGTGGAGTGTATAATAATTATTATATTATATTATTCTATTATTATTATGAAAGTTAATAATACGATATAATAGATATTTATTTATAGACATTTATAGGTATTAATGTTGTCTATTATCATTACCAGTCGGCAGTCGCTGAAAATTGTACCGCAATATAATATAATATTATGCTTCATTGCTTTTACGAATTGGTTCGATGAATAACTACGCACGTTTGATTGTTGTGTGGGCAGTACGTCATATTAATATTATGTACTTCACTGTGCTCGTGGTTTTAATTAACTAGAAATTAACGAAACATCTGTTGCTCTCAAACCAGAATATCTTTGTTGTTCATTAAAAATGATTTTAAATATCCATTACGTCATAATATCAGTCGAAACTGTGTTCATTTTATTATATTGTTATATTTTTTTTTTTACAATTTTTAAAAATACATTTGCTTACACATGTTCAATTAACAATAGCATTAAGAGTATAATATTTATTCTATTAATATAATATAATTATTAAACGTAACAAAACAGTGCGTTTATTATATTATGTTATGTTTTTCTAAAATTCAAGTATCAAGTAGGTACTTGGTGCTAACAATTTGGAAAATCTATGCATTTTATAGGTATCATGTCATATAATTTTTTACAAAAAAATATTTTTCGTTTAGATAATGTACCTAATTTAAAAAATAATAATATTACTGTAATTTAAATAAGGAAATGTAATTTATTTATCATTCTAACGAAGTTAATTTTTACATTTATTTTATAAGAACTAAGAAGTATTCATAATTGAAACAATACTTATTTTGTATTTTTAATTTTTAAATAAATATACACACGAATATATAAATATTTCTTGACGATATAATTTTGTAATATCGTTAAAATCTTAACGTTATTGTTGCTCCATACATTTTCTTAGGCATACAAAAAATTACTTAACATAAAAAATAATTTCTATCATAATAATTATTGTCTGTATCCTTAAGTCATTAAAAATATTTGTTTATTGGGGCCAAATATCCAATACACACACGTTTTATAGACATTTGCTGCCCACGTTTACCTATTGGCTTCTAGTTCGTGGGATGTAATAACTGATTATTAATACACCCACTTTTCTACTATATTGATATATATTTTCTTGTCAAAGTACTAATGTAATAATCGTAATAAAGCTGTTCGCAATAATTAGGTATTTTAATAAATTATGTAACTATTTCAGAAATTTTAGGTCGTACAATTATATTTTATTAACAAGTATTATATAGCTATAGCAGCGTTTAATTTAAAATTTCGTAGTAATAGTTCCTTAAAAATTATTTTATATAAGTAATTTAGTTTTGATTTAAAAATGGCTCCATAATCAATTAGTTTGCGAAAACAACATTTAAATTAGTATGAAAGTGAGCTATTATAATTGTTATTTGTCTTAACCTATTTCTCACGTATATTATAATACGTGTTGATTAAGAAGTTTTTTTTAATTATATTAAATTGGAATATTTTATTAGAACTAATCTCGTTAAAGTCGTCGAGTTCAAAATGTATGATGTTCGCACATTTTGTTCCGAATTATTATAGTCTAATACCTCGTCTAATACGCTTGTGATGTATATATTAAACATTAACAAACGTACGCTTTAAAAGGTATATAATATTATACTATAAATATTTGCATTTAAAAATAATAATCTTATATATATATAATATTATATAATACATAAATTATACTATATGTTAGGTTATAATTTATTTAATAATATTATTGTTATAATAAAACTGTAAATAAATAATTTCGTAAATAATAAACGATAACAATATTGTTAACCTGGCTGTTTTTCTTTTATTTAATTTTCAAATTTAAAACATCATACTATAGGTAGTATAATTTATGATATAGGTAGAGTAATTTTTATATAATATACACATTAAACGTCATGAGTTATTATTATCTATAATATTTTAATAGCATCAAACCGTTAGATTTAACATGGGGTGTCTGTACAGGATGTCCTACAGTAATTCGCTATAGAATCTGGTACATACGCACAGTGGGATTTTACAGTTTCATCATCCTACTACCGTTATTAATTTATATATTTGTTAGACACCCTGTATACAAGTACGATGTTAGATCGCTGGTTGTATTAATTGAAGCCAGCAGCAGCTGGTGTTTTGGTACCGGGATCTTTATTGAAGCTGAAACACAAGGGCGTTGTGTTCCGGCTGCTGGTCTGTGTAACCGGAAAATCCTTATTACTCCCCGCTGGTTGTCATTTATTTAAACTAGGTGCACGATTGTTGATTGTTTAGAAATAACTTTTATTTTTTTTTGTTTTTAGTGTTTCTGGAAAAAAACGTATTTAAGTGGGGACATATTTGTTTGTTGTTTTCAGTAAATCGCTTGTCAAACATCTCAACTGTCGAGTGTAAAGTGTGTTTAAGGTTTAAGTACGAGATTTTTTTTATATCCACACGTGTTATCGTTATTAAAATTTAAATGAAAACAACTTGTCTGGTATTTTTCATGCTTAACTGCATATTAATTTTTTAATATTGAATTATCCATTAAAGACGGTATTTGGCTAATCATGTCGTAATAATAAAAAAAATATGTTCTATCATGACAAGGGTCAACGATTACGACTATATTTGACTACTATATTTATATTTTAATTGTTTCTGTGTGTTCTACATACAACTGCAAGCCTAACCTAACCGTCCTAACCTAAAACGTGAATTATTACTCAGATAAATTTGATAATTAAACATTCAAACCATTGTATTCAATAATGATATCGTAATATTTTGTATGTTTTAGCTTTAATGTATTTTTCTTTGATATTTTAATAATACTTACACTAATAATAATAATATATATAATTTTTATTTTGTTATAATGGTAATATCAACACTGATAAGAGTAAACAACGTTTTAAACATTTCATTCATTTACACTTAGGTACACAATATCTTTTAAGATTTACATACCAATAAATGTTTACACGCTGCACTTTGTAACGTATAAAATACGTAGATAAAAAGTATTAAAGACGTGTGATATTAGTAGAAGTGTTATATATGGATATAGATTTTTTTTATTTACATGAGTTCATTATATAAAAATAATATTTAACAGTTTCAAATTGCAATCATAGAATAATAGGTAAGTAATAATATCTATTACTTTACAAAGATAATGTGGTTATTTTTTTTTTATTCATTATCAATCGAATTGATTTAAATAATTTCTGTTTTTAATATGACCAATCACAAAAATACATATTAATAGTATTGACAAGATTTAAATGAATTTGACAATCTCAAGTTCTTATAAATTGTATTAGTATTATACAGTTTGAAGTTTCTATGCTTATTGTAATTTATTATTGGCGTTATAATAAAAATTACCTAATCGTTATATGGTTAAATAAAATTAATATGTATTTTTTTCGGGGGTCTAAAAAATGACCTCTTTAATGTCAATATTTTATGATTTACGAATTACATGAATGTATTAATTCTTATTAATTTTACTGCTTCTATGTTAAAAATAATACTAAAAAAATGTTAATAATTGCATTGTGAATTTTGATAAACATCTATTTATCAAAAATAAGTACCTATAAAACTTTATTTTCTGGCTTTGCATTTATAGTAGCTAAATAATTATAATTCACGTTTATCACGATTTTGATATGTATATTTATTTATTTTAACAATATCAATTATTTTTTTATTGAAACGTTTGTTCGATAAATATTTTACAGGTATATCAATATAAAATTATATAATGTATGCAGGATACGTGCAGTGTTTAATATTTTCGCACATGACCGTGAAACCACCACCAGCTGTGGTTGGATTTGTTATTGATAGTTGTCCGTATTTAGTATAAATCCGTATCTAATGTCCGCACGTCATTTAACACGGGTATAATATGACCAATTAAGAGCGTTTGTGTTTTGAAACCCCTACATTACTTCCGATTCGGTTTAATCAGTGGTGCGTGTCCGTAAAGGGGAAGTGCACCCATTAGTGTGTAAAAAATGTGTGCACAACTCGAAACTAAAATTATAAAATACCGGATATCGTAATGGGCGTATGTATATATAATATACAATATAATGTTGCAGTACTCGTGCATCTATATATATATATGTATCCCTTTTTTTTATTTTATATTTATAAACACACAAAAGGACAAGAGCAATGTTTTAAAATGATTGCGTGATCCGGTTCAGTACAGAGGCTGTCCTTGGTGTATCGCGGGTGGCATATATATCTAACTGTATTATTATTATTTTACCTATTACTCCTATATACAATGTATATACTATAGTGTATAGTATGTGATACCTACCGGTGGTATTTAAAACTGTTAAACTATTCACATTAATTGTCAACAGTGATGGAAAAATGTCTATCAGATGTCTTGGAGATCTGGAAATTTATGAGCAATAAGGCGGAAATGTTTTTTCTACACCCGTTAAATTACATTGTATATTCGGCCAACCCTAAAGGATTGTATATTGTATGATATAACAATATCGTTTCCTTCATTTTTTTTGCGGCATTTTATTTCAGCTAATTCCCTATTTTATTCTTAATAGAAAGTAAAATAACATATTTTTAATATTGGCTGGTAAAAACCATGTCTTTGAACTCTCGTTTTACTTCACCTTGTACGAGTAATGATATAGCTAGTATACTGCATATATTATAATTGTTCAACACGGATCGAAACTGTCAAGTAGGTACCACTAGATTTATTGCGTTCGGCATAATAATATATTATGTATCAGTATAAACGTACAAATGTTTTCACTTGTAATAAAACTGTAAGTATATTGGGTACGTGATATTATCACATATTGTTGTCGACGCGATTTTATAGTTTTTGATAACAACTTGATAATAATATATGCACCATGCGTATTAGTATTCAACAAAGAACAATATTATTGATTTATAAACATTTGCACACAATACTGGGGTAATAAATAACGTCCGGGTGAATAAAATAAGTGTTCGAAGGCTTGTTTGTTACATGCGTCTAAAATTCGTCACCAAAAAAAAAAAAAAATCACTCGACGAACATTATAAACTTAGGAAAAAAAAATAATACATGTTCAGCACTCCTGCAGTATAGCCTAGCCGGCGTTTTCTCCGTAAAGTCATTGTTGCAAAAATATAAAACGAAAGTTGCATTAAAGTTTCAAAAGTAAAATTTAGTCATTTAAGTACTTATAATGCCCATTGTGTGTTGCGCACAATTTGTTGACAAATAGGTAGTTTTTAAAAAAAATAATTATTTTCTGTGTTTTGTAGTGTATTTTGGTATCGCTGTGTACACTGGTGCGTGCAATAATTTCCATTTGTATTGTGAGGTTGAGGTCATGCCCATGAATTTGGATTGCTGAACGCCAGAACAATACACTTATACACCTGCGCCTAGACTGTGCTCCTACGGTTATAGTCGTAAAATCGTGATGATCAAGACTCCGTATTCATACAGGTAAAACTAATAAGTTACTGTTTGCAAAATGATTTTGTATTAATCTTTAGACAAATATTAATACTCAACTATAGTGCTAATAATAATAATAATAATATGCGATTGTTATTTAAATGTTCAGTATTTACTATTTACTGTAATTATATATTATACACTATACAGTATACGTACCTATATAGTAAATAGAAAACTGTATCATTGGTATCATATATTGTGGTATATGGTATAGTGTATCCTCCAGAAGATAGTTACAATAAACAGAGTCAGTAGAGTCACCAAGGATTTAATACATCAAACTTTGAGGTACATCATAGTTAGGGACTAAGACTGTTTTATCATTTATTTGAAAAGTTCTAAAAAGTTGTGTATTATTTTAGAATGTATAGATATAGAATGTATTTAGTGTTTGTGGGTTGGTTGCAGCTATATCGAATTATATTTTTTTTCTTATTTTTTACAACATAGTATATATATATATTGATGCAATAGCAATCCAAGTAATGTATGATTATAACAGGTAGACGGTATAGTTTTATATGATTGTTTACTTGTTATTTCAGCGGATACAATTAACTATGAGGTAGATACTTAGACAATTTAATGAAGTTACGTTTGCGTAGTTCAAAAAAAAAAAATAGGTTAGGTTTGGCTAATATATTATATGCCATATTATATATATATATTTATGTATATTTCTGTGCAATCTACTCATAATTTGTAGGTACTCACGAATTAGATACAAAATTGTTGACGTCATTTGACATTTGTTTGTATTAAAATTTCATATTATTAATATTATGTTATAATATTTTATCAATTATTATTTTCATGTATCTATATGCGTTGTTATATAATATTTAGCATATGTGTAATTTTTTCTGTACAATTTTATGACATAACTACATTTTTTTGAAGTAGTGTTGTTTGGACACCCCCTTCCATCAAGCCGCCCAGTTTTGTAAATTATTAATCATATTACTTATTGCAAAGTATAATACGGATTGTATATATATTTTTTTTCTTTTAATAAAAAAAAAAAACAACATTTTTTTCATTAGAATAATTTACTTATAACATTATACAGTACATTAAACCTAATATATTTTATGATATCATTAGCATTATGTTTACGAATTACAATTAGGTTATTATAATATCAAAATATTTTTTTGTTACTCATTATGCCGTGTTTTGTCTTATGACAGCTATCTGCTACTACACGTATAATAATAGATGTATTGTATATATTACCATATTTGTTTAATGGTTAGTGTAACAAACTACTTAATTTATTTATAATCTTATAGTTATGACCAATTTTCAATCAAGAAAGTTTTTTAAATTTTAACCCTTAATAGTTTAAAACGACTCTACTATTAAGTAGTACAAGTATGTTAAGTTTTAGTAAATTATTTCGACCTTAAGAAGAATTAAGATATATTAAATTATGCATATTATTAGCTTTTAAAATTTTCTCTGAATCACTGAAAAATTCCAAGTATATAGTTATGTACAAATATAATTTATACAAATATTGTAAATTGTAATGTAGTAATCACCTCTGGTATAGTTGTATAACGACCTTGGTATAACGAATATTCTTATTCGATTGTTGCTAGTTGCTATATAAAATTATAAATTGAATATCGATCACCGATCCTTTTTAGAGAAATAACAAAATACGAAATATGAAAAAACTAACTATAACTATCTTTAAAAACTACAAATATTTTTATATTTAGTGATACTATTAAGATAAACTATCAATTAAAATCATCCGACTGAAAATTACAAATTAAAATTTGTTTTTCTTGGCATAGGTATATTGACGTAAGTACTTAATTGAAGAATTGTTATTTTATTTTATTCACGAACAGCACTTTTTACTATTGATTTTTGGCACATCTGCCATCTATTATACGTCTATATCATATTTTATTGATAAATTATGTATAATATAAACATATAAAACATTACTCGAAATTGTCGTCTTCTGTTAAAATATTGAAACGTTTTATAATTTATAAATAATATAATGTCTTATTGATATTTGTTTATATAGGGGTTTATACTTTGATACCTATGTCCATTGGGTGTAAATTGTATTCATCGTATAATATTGTTATTTATAAAAACTATACAAATATCGTATGTTTTATGGACACGATATAAATAATATATCAATACTGTTATATATAACTATATAGATAAATATTTGTTTTTCGTATTGTAATTAATTAATTAATTAAGTATTTGTATTAATGTTTTATAAATGGAAATTATTTTCTCACTTGAGCTTATCTGATTTGTTGTCAAACTTAGTTATTATAATTTATTTTGACTAATTAAATAACTCTGTGCACATTTTATTAATATTAATACTTAAATACCTATATTTATGTTTGATTTAGGTTTATTTTATATTAAAATAAACGCTAAATCAGCCAAATAAAAAATATGTTGTATATCTAGTCCAATAACATTATGTGTTATAACTTATGGTCAAATGTCAAATGCATACCATTAAATTTGCAACCTACAATTAGATGCCGACGCCATCGTGATAATATAATCAAATCCATTTTTTTATATTATGTGCATAATATCAAATATAATGTATATTTATTGAACCTACAAATGTCAATATTTAATTATTAGATAAAACAAAGAAAATGTATATTTGTATTAATTTAACATATTTTATTGTTTTTACGGTTCATTCGTTTTTATAACGTTATTATACTATTAGAATATAATATGCTTAATAAAATTACACTCACATAAATCATAATATTGATGTGTATAGAAATTCAATTTAGGAAAATAACCAATTTTCTGTTTATTTCGGACAAGATTTTTGTACCTTTAAAACGATTTGTGTTAAATAGTCTGTAGAATGTAGGTATATATTTGTTATAGTTTATTAATAATTGCACAATTTCATTATTAATTTCTTTGTTTAAACTCGATGTTAGTCAGACACAAAAAAAGCCGTACAATACAATAATTACGCAACCACATAAGTTTTCTGTACATTCGATTATTGGATATCAGTCTTTAGGAATTCATAAAACTGTTGTACCTATATATCGTACTATTTAAAAACCGTACAATAGTGAAATTTGCATTTAAGGCGTGAATATCGTAAGGAAAAAAATTTATGCAATGACAATTTGGCGTTTCGTAACACTTTACACTATATTATATGAAATAATATAATACAATATATGTTTGTCGATTTGACATAGGCATTAAATATTAGTAGGTACTTACGTGTGCAAAGTACATGCAAATATAAGTGCAACATCCGGTTCGACTTTCCTCCAAAAGAAAAACGTATGATCTAAATATTTAATTCAAAAACGTCTTAAAAATGAAATCTGTGTGCTATTCACATTTCACACGAAACAAAACATTAGCCGCACAGCAGAAGAATATTAATAATAATAATATGTGATACACTTTTCCTTGCAAAGTTTCGGTAGTCGGATTATAATACAAGTATATAGGTACATATTCTACGTTTCTAAACAACAATTTTAAACGTTTTCGGCGTTTTTACCTATTATAATAGGATTACTTTGAGTGTGTTACACACCTACAAATGTGAATAATATTATAAACCAATTATACTTGAATATCACGTGGGATAATTCTGAACTTGGCTTAAATTTATTAACTAGAATTAATACCACTATGCCAGTTGTAATATATATATATTATACAATAACAATATTACGTAGGTATAATAAGCACTATATACTATATAGTGTCATTATGGACATTTGTGCGAATGCTTTAGTTCCTTGAAATCCTATTACCTCCCCTCAACTGTTTCATTCCTTATTTCTTTACTTTAAAATAATATCTTAAAATGTTTTAAGTGTATAATGACGATATTATGTTACAGTCTAAATTATACTTTATATGACTACATACATATTGGTTATTAATTTATTATGTAAACCTATATTTAAAAACAATTATATTTTTTGTTTACTTAACTGTCACGTTTGCCTATTGTTAATTTTATAAGATAATTCTTGAAGGATAATGAAAATGTCCACCTCGAGAGAGAGTCCTCTGGGTAACGTTAAATGGACAAATGAATCTTAAAAATATTACAAGTTAATATCGAATTCAATATGAGAATATCAGGGCCTTTTTTTATTCAAGGAGATACATATAACATATCAATCTGAAAAAAATTGGGGCCGAGTATATACAATAGAACAATTATTAAACAGTATTTTTCCTCGACCCCAGTTTACAGTTTTTCGCCTATAAATCTATTGTCTCATCAAACTATTTTCTCCGGTTCACAGGACATGTTTGGTGGAGTATTAGCAATAATAATTGAGCGTAATGTATACTTATTATTTCAACAATAACGCGGCGATTAGGCATCAATTAGCTTAGAAATGATGATAATCGTGCGTAATGCAGTAGGTATTTCGATTAAGGAATATAATATGCATATAGGTAGCTAATGATCGCGTTCACGGAAAGGAAATATGATTATTTGTCAGCGTATGACCATGTGACGTAAAAATATTCGCCTTAACTCGATTGCATAGACGTTGGTATACTGAGAATAGGTAGTTGTAAAATAATAACCCCGTTTTGTTGGCATAAATAGGTACGTGCAATGTTACGTTTCAGTAAATACTTATATACGTATATACGTATATAAACGTGTATGTTTTAATGTATTATAATTTATATGATATCAACATTGTCGACTGCGGCAAAACCAGTTTAAAACGAAAATCGAAACAAGTACCAATATCATAATATGTTATACGTAAATATGTCGTGTAAATATGCGTTTTACTACTCGTTTACTCGCGAAGGACATTCACGTAGTCCAAGTTCGAAATCGAAACTTTTTAATGATAATATTTTGATTTGTAATGTATTTAAATAGGTAATTTTAATGTTTTCTATATAAGTATACACATTTTAGTATAATATTATGTGATCTTTTGTCGGTGAAGTGAAAAAGAAAACTTATTTTCCGTTTGTTGTACTTTTAAGACTATTTAGGTCCTATACGTCTTATGACAAAATAAATGTTTATTTTATTTTAATGTTTTATTTTTTTCATAATTCAGTCATGAGATTAATTTTCAGGCGGATTTTAAAATTTCAGACGCCACACTAGCATGTTAATATATATAACGAAAAACAAGAAAACCCGTGACAGGAGTTTTGTGGTGACGATAAATCTCGTGGCGTATTCGGCAGTTTAGCGCACATAATATATGTATAACTGAGGATTTCTCGTATTTGCGTTACTTATGGTATTTTGCAATAATTTACAATGAATTTATAACTAAAGATATATTGGCTGAAATCGTATAAGTCTTTCCTTAATAGTCCTTTTTTTTGCTAAAAACAATATAGCTGTTTTTAGGTTTACCTCTCGCCTCCATGAAAACATTTTTCTCAAAGTTAGTAAAAAGTCTGAAATACTACGTGCAATATAACACGCCTATAATAATAGCATTTTGTACACGCGTGAGCGAAGTTATATTTTTTTTTTACCAAAACAATAGAAATAACTAAACGACTCCTCCGTCATCGGTGGGAAAATAAAATGATAATATTACATTATCGTCGGCGTCGCGGTCGTCGTTGTCGTGTGATAAAGCGCGTCGGCTTTCCGCCCGCTAGCGGCAATTCGACTCAAAGTACGCTATAAGTATACACGCTGTACCAATACGTACTATTATTATATATGTACGTTTAGGCGCGGCCGTGTCGACCGAGAAAAACGAAAGGATGTGATATTATTATTACATTATGTTATGTTGTGTTGTGCATTGTCGCTGTTATATTTGTGCCTATATACTAAATTAATAAATAGACGGAAAAAGAATTCGGTGAGTGTGACGAAATATCTCAGGAGCATCGGTTTTCAATACGTAACAAGTTCCTTTATCCGATTTTTTTTTTACCTATATGGGCTACGGCTAGTGTATTTCCATTCATCGATGCGTTGTTATTATTATTATTATTGTTGTACTTACACGGGTACTGCGTTACACGCAAAGACATATTTGCGGTTGGGTGTAGAATTTTGTACGAGTCGCCGCGACGATGGATGGATATGATGATCGTGTGATCATAATAATAATGTATAACGACAAATAATAGTAATTATTATTATACATATTATATGGCTCGTAATGCGTATACCTATGTATAAATGTATAATGTTGGTCACTGGGATGGCGTTGGCGTAATAGGAATAGCGTGTGTACACCGCATAATGTGTGGATACGTATAATATTATATACCCGCCCAAAACCGCAACAGCATCGAGGTGCGTATACCAGATACCTATATTATAACATAAAATTATATTGTGTGCCGGACAGTCGCGACAAGACATGTGTATAAACTATCTCAAGGTTTTGATATACTAATATATATATGCGTTATTATTGTAGAAAAATATTTTCTTGAATAATAGTAATAATAGTTAATACTGTGTGTGATACCGTTGCTCAGCCGGGGCTGCAGGAATCTATCTGTAGAGAGTATGTGAAGGTCGGCCGTCGACGGCGTGGTAGACCACAATGTGTATACACAAGATTTTCAAAAAATCTGGGACCGTCTAATGTATCAGTTTCAAACATTCTTAAAACACCCCCTATACATTAGGTGCAAACTATAAATTGTATTATCCCGTAGTGGCGCTATGTTTATTTATTATGGGGATAGAATTGAAACTCTTTCAAGTAGTATATAGTCGTATATACAAATATAAAAGTATAAAAATCTTATTTATCGCCCTTATGTATTTTTATTTCGAATATTCGCCCTCCCTCTCCAACACACACAGCATAAAGAGACGTCTTTTCCGAATTATTCCCTCCTATTTTCTCTTATATGTATTTTAAATATATTTCTCGTACATAGGTAACACAATATATTATTAAAATAAGGTGACTACTGATCCGGTCAGAGCCCTATGTTCTACTCTCAGTATGAACTTTATACGTTGAATAATATTTAAATTAGAACATAAGTGGTCGATCGAAGTACATTTTATTGTTTTAACATTATTTTAATTTCATGTTTAAAAAAACCAATTCAGATATTTTAAATACTATGCTGCTAATTAAATTAAATTGTTGTATTGAAGTCATTCCCGGGAGTACACATTGTGAGTTATCGGAGTACACGTTCATCCAAAAATTTCTTAGCTCTCAAACTTAAAAGTCATGACCTTTTAGATACAGAATTTTTCATCAAACTTATTTACATGTCGTCATGCCCGTAAACAAATAAATGCACTTACGCCTCGTAACATACAGATGAACATGCATAATATTTTTTTTTAAATATGAAGAAAAAAACTCGAACAGTACGTCAGTACTTATAAACGTGCGATGAAAAATATAACACAAACGTCGATGACACGTGACAAAAAAGATTTCGAAACGACAAAGCTTAATTAAAATGTTGAAAGCAAACAGATTAGCGTTCACTATAATCTATTCGTATTGGTATGTACTGTATAACTAAATAGAATATAGATACATATTTCTATAAATGGTTTGTCGATTGTCGATAACGTACTTATGACTTACGAACATTCAATATGTCTTTTATATAAAATGCATATATCAGCTATATTAAAATGTTGCACTTCTTATATCATATTTCCGATTCGTAGCTTGAAATCGTTTTCAAGAATATTATTCCATCGCAACGGATGAATAACATAAGCCCACTTCATTGCTATACGACATAACGTTGATGTGTCACGCTCTGATAAAGTAATCCTCTATTCGATAAACAGAATATGACCAATATTCTGTGTAATGTAATCGTTTGTGTAGACAAGAGAACAAATTCCTAATCCAAGTCCAAAGTATGTGGATTTATGTAGATAAAACTCGTCCGTTAGAGAAATACTAATGTATACTGATAATAAACTGTACAATATTTTCTAATGTTATGTATTTCCTATGTTTAGACATTTATGAATGAAGAGAATCTTATAAATAAAAAGTATTACATTTATATAAATAAATTTAAATTAGACCATGGCCGTGAAAATGTTGTTGAAATAATATTTCGATTTTCATGCATAAATACGTAGATAATAAAAAACATACAAAAACGATTAAAATGTAAACATTTATAAATTGTTATTAAAAAAAAAATGTGCTTAGATAATTTGAAAATATTGTATTTTTTTAAATATAAAATAGTAGTCAGTAACTGGTCGTATTTATATTATGATGTATTATTAATTATCATGTGCGTAATGTTTATATCATTTCTAATTGGCCAAATCTCTTATAATTTTGCGTCTTAAAACCAAAATACATGTACAGTACAAGACTGTGTACAATCCATGATCAACGGTGTATTGAATTATCAAATAGATCCTAGTATAACGTGATTTTACTTTTAATCGTATGCACACGTTTCAAAACGAACAGCTATAGGCATCGATGACCATAATATAATATGAGGATGCATCCCGCACACAATAAAATAAATATATTATATTATAGTATACATACTACGTTTTCGTACGTATTTTATTTTGTTTATTGTGTATTGGATTGTGGTTTTAAAATTCCTAGTCGTATAATCGAATTGTGTTGTTTGTTTGACCGTTACAACAGAATATTGTTAGAATCCTATCATCGTATTAATGATGAAAATTGAAATGACAGCGAAATAAATATGCGTTATTTTAATATAGCTAGGACAGGACAATGGTGGTCATCTTATTGTTGAAAAAAATACGCCTATACGACAAAATCGCATTTCTCCGACGTCCACTGTTTTTTTATACGCCGCACATAATATTATAATTATTATCGTCGTAATATAATAAGTGTGTGTGCGCGCTCGCGCGCGCGTGTGTGTATCAAAAAACGTCGTGAACAGTTTTCGGGACGAGTCGAAAAAAACACTGGTCCGGAATACTGTATAATATATACAGATTGCTGTTTGCGTTTGTTTTGTCGACGTTTAATTTAATAATATGAAAAAAAAAAATAAAGTGTTTGTATACGTATTTAGTAGTCGGGGGGCGTATCGCGTATCTTTACATCGACTTCTATAGTATACCTGAAACATTACCACTCCATGTATTATTTACATGCAGCCAGCCAAAGGGTATAGAGCCGTGGAGAGATAGTCATTTTATAGTAATGTATACAGAACGATTCACCTAACATTCTCGCCTTCATTTTTCTTCTAATAGATAATGAATTTATTCAAATTCTGATTTTTGAATTATTTATATAACTAAAGACCATATTTTAAAATGTTTGAGATTTCTTGTAATACTTAAAGAGTGTCATTTGGTTGGTGATAAAAACTTCTGTTTTTTTTTTCATATAAAAGCCCTTTCTCCTTTACTATAAATTATTTAGTGGATAGTTGTTTTGATAATATTAATGTACCTAATTCAAAATTCGAATGAAAATTTAAAATAATTTTACAGAAATATCAAATAGGTAATGTAATATTGAATTTAAACGATTTAATATTTACATTAGGGCACACATTACAATAATATTAATTACTGAAATATTCAAAACACATATATTCTAAACTCATTATCATGTAGACCTATTGTCACAAAACATTACATAACTCAAAAATAACTCGTTCGAATTTGTATTTTGACACCTTAAAGTTTTCAAATTTTCCGACGGACGCTCATCTTTATTAAGTGGTACCTACAAAAATCTCAAGGAATGAAAATTAAGACCTTTGGTATATTTAAAAATTCTAGAAGTCAAACTATTAATTAATTAATTTTAAAGGAAAATATATTTCTAGGCATAGGTACTTGAATCACTCTGTATATAGATCCTCGAGCGCCGCTTACAACCCTTCTTGTGCAAGATATTGTGTGTCACATGAAGACTATAATAAATTATACACTCAAAAACGATAAGAGAATAATATATTCTAGCTGTAACATTGTGTGTATTTTATTATGTGTACCTACTAAACTGTCGAAATCTGCGTTATCCCATCAGCCTCCGACGCTTCTCCGGGTCGGTAAATCACGATCTTCTCGTCCGCGCGTCACCTTTTCATCCGACCCTTTTCGTTCGACTACCGCTCGTAGGTAATGAGTTATTTCTCGACCATTATACTGACATTATTGTTATTATTATAGTGCGTGAGAGTTATTTTTGTATTTACCTCGTGACGGTGTATATAAAGAAGAGGAACACATTAGTAGCGAGCGTAGGAATTTATTTTTAATTCTTTTTTTTCCTACCGTGAATAACCCTTAATCATCTTTGTGTAATTATATAAAATAAAAACGAATTAGTTTATCGAACTGAGATATTAAAATAATATGTAATGTTTATAAAAAAAATATTAATCCTAACCACACGTTTCTTACAATATAAAATATTGTAGTTATGTTTGTAAAATTATTTGTACACACGTTACACGCACACGTATGGTTTTAATAAATGATGATGATAATAATAATAATAACAATATTATAATGATATGCATAATTACTAATATATTTGTTTTGACTTTTATTTTAAACGCCGGAAATATCTATTTATGCGTAAATTGTATATTAAGATATACATTCGCTCGTATGTGTTTTAATAATAATAATTTGTTTTTCGATGGCTTAGTGTTTTAAAAACTATTTAAAAAAATCGCATTACAAGAAAAATGAAAAATAAAAAATTGCTATAGCATTTTATTGCAATTCGTTATTATTCACGATTGCCACACATGCATGTTTTTTACATACCTGTATAATAATAGTGTAGGTATTATGATATTACCCGAGTACTCTGCATTAATTGTTTTTGTTTTTCATGCTATTATTATTATTATTATTATTTTGTTCGTTTATTTTTTTTCTTTTGGTGGACGTAAATAAAAATATATGAAACGGCTTAACCAATGCATTTGTATCGGAAGTATACCATTCATCATGTACGACACGCGAACGTGTATAAATATAGACTTGGACGGCTTACAGATACCGCTCACACACCTGCAACGTTTAAGACTGTTTAGAGGTCCTGCGCTGATCCTTGCACCGTGGTGTGGTTATAATATAGTCGCGCACACGGATTTCTTTTTTCTCCAAAACAACACGTCGCGTTCATCTGCAATGCATATTGCCATTTTGGTTGCTCACCAAAGGGAGCAGCTGCAGCCGGTGTGTGCGATATTGTGGTAATACGACGTCCGCGTGTCCTGCCCCTCGCACCATTTTATTACGCTCCATCGATCGCCATTCTTTGCGCATTCTGATTTCTGGTAAACATTTCAATAAATTAAAAATCAGTAGTTGGGTTCCAATACGATCATTATATTATTATTTATGTATCCACCGCACTACTCCCTGAGTCGTGGGTACCAATATAGTGATTCTCAGAATGTTAGGACGAGGACGTCTCGCCGTCAATTTTCGATACCTAAAATCATCATGAAAATCGAATCAACTATACTAATATTACTTTCGAAGATATCTAGGCAGGATTTAAACAGGACGACGTACCCATACATGTTGTCACCGTATAACCATTGGTTATAGAATTAGAATAGACTATTCTTTAATCAATAGTATAATTTGAGTTTGTAAAATATTTATATTTAAAAATGCTTATAACTCATATTAGTCTTAATCTAAAAATTAAAATATTGTATTATTATTTGTCTAATAGGTATTAAAGCTTATAATACAAAATTGGAACTACTAAAAAGGAAATTTTCTATTGTCCACGCTAATTGTAATATAATTATCTTAAGACATCCGTGCCCTAAGTCCAGGTATATTCCCGATTATTATTGTATACGATACGCAATACTATTATATTCCCAGTAAATTCATATATTATTCTAATAAAAAATAAACATTTTTGACTCATACCAGTTACGTATAATAATATAAAATGTTTAATGCTGTTTAATTTTACTTATTATTAAAAATATATACCGGGCATAAGTGACTCCTATATCTATCCACATAGTTATTCTACTACTGGAAGAAATTTTATAAATAAGACACTTGTTATGACAATTTTAAAGATAACACTATTTTCAAATGCCTCATATTTTCTTTTTCTTTTTTTGAAATATTATTTGTAGAAAAAGTTTTATTTGTTTTAAAATATATATACGAATTTGTATTAGGAAATGCAACCAAAATTAAAGCCGCGGATATAAAAATGCCCTGAAAAATATTTTTATCTTTCATTTTAATATAAAGTGATTAAGCTCTAAAATCCCACTTTAGATGCAGTAATTGCTGTTCTGTAACAATATATGTATGCATCTTATTCTCTATAATTTCGTAAGTATAATTATGTGCTTACGCAGAACAGTAGGGACGTCGTGGGACCATTAGTTGACTACTTAGAATTGGTATTAAATATATTTTAATTTTTTTATTTGAATCATTCGTACAATTTTGTTATAATTGTTTCTTTATAAAACATCGAAGAACAGTGCTCGTATAGTCCACATTCTCATATAGTATTGTAATATACTTGTGACCTTGTCGGTTGTTTAGATAATATGTTAGTATAATATTATGGTCCGAGAAAGTTTCAGTTTTTAGATAATCATTATTTTCGAAACAAATGTCACGGTTATACGTTCGTCTTTTTCACGTAAAATACATCAGGTATAATTTTATGTCAATTTCTGATAAATTTTAAAATGTATAAAATCACTAATAATTTCATTTCGGGAGTATCAAATAAATTAAATGTGTTTTGATAATCAATACAGAATTATTAATATTGTATAAAATATAATGACATAATGTACATTAAATTATATTAACTGAAAGATATGAATTCTGTATTGAGAATCAAAACAAATTAAATAAATATATTATTATTTTTACATCGTCATACTTGAGAATAAATAATGATGTGCTGTTTTTTTTTTCAATTAGAGTGACTACTCAATCTCATGAAATAATTTTATTTTTTTATTTCACATCATTATCTATAATTTTGCTAGCGTAAACAAATAATTCAATAATATAGTATTTTCTGCGTACCTAAATAGTAAATAGCCTGTCAAAAACACTCAAATTCTATAAATATTAGTAAATTAATAGGTTTTTTGTTCGTTATCTTTTTATAGGCTAATCAACAACATGATGGCTCAACTCTCCTTCGCGCACATTTCACATTTTTTACTTGACTAATCTCTTACTCATATATCGAATATATATATATATATTATAATAATGAAAATACTTACTCTTCGTTTTTATTACTCATTTGCACAAAATACTAATTTCCCATTACACGTTGCCAATGAGTACCACTTATGTGCACATAGGTCGTTGTTGATTGTCGTTTGTCATCGTTAAATGTTATCTGTATTATACTAATATGTTTATCACTATCAAAAAGTGCGTATCGTCTGTTTGCCATATAACACATTTAACGAACTGACGACAACGTGTTCATATCTCAAATTCTCAAACCAAGACTTTTCCTGCAGATAAATCAATTTAATTCTTTTCGAAATAGCATAAACAAAAGTGCAGTTATCAATATAATAATCTATTGTGTTGATATATCAAATGTTTTTGTAATGCGTTGAGGTAAATCGAGGCTTTTGAATGAGAACAATAAATATTAAATGTAGTAAATTTCGATTTTCGAAGGTTACTATGACTAATGCAGTAACGCACGTTTTTTTTGAGAGAAACGAACAAAAATTCTTTGACGAGTGACTATAAAAGATTATGTGCACAAACGAGTTCTTTTTTTTACATTAATATTGCATCATAATTATTTATTGGTAGGTGTATAAATATATAATATTTTTAGTTCAGAACTTATTGCACTAAAAAATTTAAAACTTAAAATATGCAAATAAAATGGTATTTATTTAAAAAAACCTTAGGTAATACATAATATAAAATATATATTGAATGATAATTTATAAATTAATAATAATTGTTTAAAATAACCTAACTCGAATACGTATGGATTAATACGACTATTATTTGAAAATTTAGTCAAAATATAATAAAACAACGAAGTAAAGAAAAATGTATGTTGATAAATAGCTGGTAGTTCATTGTTTCTAATTATACGATGCCGACCACGTACTGATTTTTAAATTCTTCGTTCGTAATAGAATCTAGACATCATTAAGTTTGTAATTGTATGTTTGTCGATAGCAATGATTTATTGATCGACAAAGGAGACTTCTTTAGTAAAGATAATTTATTTTAGGAATTATTTTTCCCAAA
Source organism: Rhopalosiphum maidis (assembly GCF_003676215.2). Taxonomy (NCBI): domain Eukaryota; kingdom Metazoa; phylum Arthropoda; class Insecta; order Hemiptera; family Aphididae; genus Rhopalosiphum; species Rhopalosiphum maidis. Next base: position 27,908,763 of record NC_040879.1, read on the forward strand.
ATGTTATCTAAGCACGATATTGGCCGATAATATTACATGTATTATATAATATAAAAATGCCAAAAATTCACTATTATTTAACAAATTTTCTATTAAGCACTTTTCATAAAATATAACAAATTATGCGGAAATATGCAGTCAAATTTATATTTAATTTCAGAATTTTACATAAAAAATGTATGTATTACCTAGAATAATTATTTACAGCCACTAAAAAAAAATATACAAATTCAAAAGTCAAACCCTAATAATAAATATCGTGCGCGAAAACAGATTGAAAAGTAACTATAGGTGAGTTAATTTCACCAAAAAAATAAGTTAAATTGTTGTAGGTGGTGAAGTAACGAAATTTTTTGTCTATATGTGCAATAGAAACATTATTTTTTTTTATGCGAAATCACCTAATGTTATCAAATCATTTAAATTAGTATTAATATGCAATGCGTTGGTGACAAAAAAACTAGCACGCTGATCGCCCAGAAAAATGTTTCATCTATCTCATTTAAATATTTTGTTTCGTAACTATGATATTTACGACTGTATATTTACCCACGCATTATCCGATAATAACGCATCAATCACAAGCGGTAACATCACGGGATTACGGGAATAGGTACTATATAATTATATTTTGTTACATTTTGTGGTTCTTCGTTAATGAATATTGTCATTATTATTATTATTTTTTTTTTTATAAAATTCGTTATCTTATCTAATGGTAAATGAAGATGTGCGAAGACACATACGGTATAGGCAGCTGAATGTATGATATTTTATTGCATATGTAAAACTCCTTAAACGACTCAGACAAACAAAACTATGATGTTCTACAGAATGCGCTGCTCTAAATGTAAATTCTAAGCGTTTTTGTTTTTGCTTAACAAAAGTAATTTTGCACAAATCAAAACCAACATGTCTTGAAATTGTTATGAAATCACCAAATGTTCACAGTTTATTAACAGTTGTTGCCTTGTTGGTACATATTATTATTATTGATATAACATAACTTTTAATATTCTAAACCAAATAATCAATATAATTAATAAAACAGGAAATTTGTTGAATAAAAATCTATTACCATCATAAATTCATAACTATCATCGGTGTGTATTCTTAGTTTTAATTGGTATTTTTAACTTGGACTTATTTGTTTACAATAATTAAAACATAATTTGTAACTGCGGATGTGATGTGTATATACCGGTTTGATTTAAAAATAGTTTTTCTATTTTGTACCGTAAAACTTTATGAAAATTAATTTTAGTTAATTAATTGTCGGTCATAAATTGAGAATTTTGTTTTTTCAGGTTTTAAACGATTTGTCATTCGAGTTGGTTTATGTCGGACGGTGAGAAAAGATAAAAGGATCCAAAAAAAGCAGTCATGTTGAAACACGTGCACCGAGCAAAATGTGCCGACACACTTAGCATTGTGTCTACAGCAAGTTCTTTTAACCATGAGCCAATGTCTAGTAGATGTTCAAGTGTATCGTCGTTGAACATTTCAAATCCAGTTGTAAGTTATTAGACGATTTTTTAAAATTTAAAAAAATATACTTTAGATTGCTATATTTGAAAATTTAAATTCAACGTTAAGTACAATTATACAATTTAAGTTTAATTATTCAGAAACTATTTATTCGAATTTTGATTTATTCACATCAACGTTTTCAAAAGAAAATCATTTTAACAATTTTTAATATAAAGTATTTAAATAGATAATGGTTTTTAAGTGTACTTAAAAATTCTCAAAACTAGAATTTGAATAAATTCATTATCAAAAGAAAAATTGAGACAAGAATGATATTGTTATTATTTATTTATGTTTCATTTTATATTCTTAAAATTTCACTCGTTTTTAAAGACAATTTTAAATCCTATAATAGTCATGTTTTATACGTATTCATCACAATGTCTGTCTTGTATTTTTATTCAATATTTTTTTTTTAAACATGAAAATGATTACTCTCGCGTGAACCGATAAAAGATAAATAATATAGTTAGGTAACTAATTAATAATATATTTACTCGGGCTGAATTTTTTTTTTTCATAACGCTTATTTATGGAGTTATATTTTATACGTTAATAAATAATAATACAATTATAATACTTACAGGATACAATCAAAGTGTATACAAAGTGTTTGCGTTCCGACCTCGAGTACAAAACACTTGGACTGGCTTATACGACGACTTGCAGTGAAGTGATATCTATTCTGCTCAATAAATACCGAATGCGTCACAGAGACCCAAATTTGTTTTTCATGACTATGGAAATAAATCTAAGGAAAATCGGTACGTTAATATGACCGTCAATTGTAACTAAAAATTACGATTCAAGTTTGAATTATTAAACTATTTACGTACAATATCATTGCAATGATCGTATTTTTATTATTTTTATTTAGGACTCAGAACTGTATTCGTCCTGGATAACGAATCATGTCCTGCCGTGTTGCAGTCATGTCACCCCAGAGGAGAATCGAGGTGTGTTATGATATTATTATTAATTTATTTATATATGTACCATTATTATTCTAATTTTGATATTTTCAATATGCCTTTATAACTGTTCCACCTCGTCATACAACTGTTTTATTATCGCACGAAATCTACACAGCTTTTTTTATTCGTCATTTTCGTTAAAATATGTGCTGCATTCTGTTTGCACATTAACATCTATTAACTTCTTGATATCTCAAACTATTTGTATTAATATTAGTTTAGTAATTCCACACATTATTTTTTTGTCAAATTTATTTCATTTATCATTAACTCAATTTAACGTGTACGTTTTATTATTCGTTTCAGGTTTTGCTTGCAATCCAAAAAAGGTGGCCTTGTGAAGGTTTATGACGGCGAATTGATGCCTGGGGTAAGTTTGACAGTTATTTTATTGCATCGAAACTTTTCCCTTATCCCTATTAATAATATGTATATATTTCTATTAGTCCAAGTATAAAAGCCTATTGATTTCTGAACGTACGACCGTCGACGAGTTGATCAGAATATTACTTAACTGTTATAATAGCAAAGAGCAAGTCGAACAGTTTTCGTTGTACGAGGTAAATAGTAATTACGACATTGAGATCTAACGACAAATATTAAACTTCATTATTTTTAATTAGTTATCGAAATCCGAAGAATACCAACGCAAACTCCACCACGATGATATACCATTGAACGTGCAATGTTGTTGGCCGCTTAATAGTGACTACATTTTCATCATTAAAAGGAATCCAAATTATAAGTCGAAACAAGTGAGTTTAGATATGAATTTGGTTATTTTGTATAATGCTTGTATTAAATATCGTATTAGGTATAATGGATAACTAATCGGTATATAATCGTACTATTTACTCGCATAGCTGATCAGTGTTAGGTTTTCCTGGTCTCTAATAACTTCGTTTGTATATTATTAATAATTAGATAATTAATATTATTATTGATTATATAAAAATTTTAAAAATGTCAACTATATAAAATTCATTATCAGTTCCAGTAGACTACAATTTTAAATTCCTAATTTTGTTGCAAAATTTGATTAATATAGGTAGTACAAAGTACTTAGATAAATAACCTAACTTACCTCTACCCGAATATGACTAAAAAAAATATTAGTGCTTCCGTACACACATTTCAATAATGAACTCTTAGAATATTATTATTATTTATTATAGTGCCTTTAAACATTTCACCAATCGTATTAATTTACATATTTATCGGGTAACATTTCTAAAAACACTTTAATTTGAAATCCACTTTTTGTTAATTTTTTTATTTCAATATTAATAATAATTGAAAATTATTCAAAAAAAAAAAAAAAAAAGTGGATATGTTGTTTCCAGTTAACTTTATGTTTTCAAACTAGGATAGTCAGTATAGTTGGCATAAGATAGGTCTATTTTTGTAGAAAACATTGTCAGTGTTGCTATTGCATCCCTTTAAATAAAAATAAATAAATAAACGTTACTTAAGCCAATGGGTAACGAGACCCCATATTTTGCTTTTGCATTAACTGCTCAGTGCTCACAATTGGCGTTACAGTAAAAAATATTTTAACGATTTCAATTTTTCTATAGCTAAATTAATGGTTTTTTCTTTATTTTTAGGTGCAGACGATTTGGACCGAACATCACCATCAAGAAGAAGAAGCTTCAACGAACGAATACGAAAATTTTATTTATATATAATATAAGTATTTATGTATCAAATTCATCATGTATATATACACCGTAAATGTCACTGTGACCTTGTTATATTATAATATTACTATTAAGCGACTGTTTTTACCGATAATAACGGTTTTAAATATTTTTCACGAACTTTTACAACATAAGTTTTTAAGTGCAGATGTATGTACAAAATATCTATTATTTTTTTACTTATAAAATAAATATCTATGTGGTAGGTTTTAATGTAGTGTAATATATATGGAGCTACTGCACAATAGTAGTGCATAGAAGTTTGTTGTTTTGTAAATGGGTCTCAAATTTGTGAATAGTTGAAAATGCTCTTGTTTTTAGTAAATGTCGAAAATAATTCAGGTATACGTTTAAATTGCGACTAAAATAATGTATAATATACCTATATGTATACTTACAACAACAGCATCAATTAATAATTTCATTAATGATAATAGGTATAAGCCTAATAATGATTTTGTATTAATAAACAAAACTATGTCTATTTTACTGTCACAAAAAAAAAATCTGATTTTATTGTTAAATATCACTTGAAGGGTACATAATTTTAGTCGTTGATCAATGCGCCAAACTAAAATTGAACATTCTTCTTTTTAAATTTTTTATTGTCGTTATATTATACAGTTTTTTTTTTTAATACCAACATTAATTTTTTTTGCACAATGTCAAATTATTATAAGTTATTGTTTTGAGAATTATTTTATAGATGTAATTTTTTTTTCTGTTAGATTTATATCTTATTTAAACATTGAGAACAAAAACATTGTATGTAATTTTAATGGTTAAAATCAATTGATTTTCAAAGTATGAAATGTAATAATACTTTTAAATCAAAGAAATCTCTGCCCATATCTATATATTAAACTTCTTTTGAAAAAAACTCCTACTTTTTTGTTGAGCTTTTACTAGTCTTAAATCTTTTTGTTTTGTTTATATGTAAGTTAATTGATAAGCAAATTATGTATGTAATTAAATGTCAATGTATGTCAATTAAATTTGTCATATAATACTGTGGAATAATAGTCACTTGTCTAGCTGTTAGTTTGGGTGCCTAAATTATAGGAATAGCATATATTCAACACTTAGGTAAGATTTGATTTTTCGTTTGAATGTAATTAATGAATTCAGTAATTAGAATTCATGTGAAATAAATGTTAAGTCAGACAACTTATACCAGAAAATAATATTTGAATACAAAATTAATTTGCCTATAACGTTTTGTTAGTTTTTAATCTATGTTATATAACATTAAACTAATGGTGATACTTTGATTGATATTAATATAACTATTGTGTTACAAACTTACAAAACAAATACATATTATTGACTTGAAATTATAAATACACTGTCGGTAGATTGTGTAAAACAATGTTATTAATAGAATATTAATAAATTCAAAAAGCATATTGTTTATGATATTATTATCTGACATTAGTTGTTTGATGGAGACCTTGTAAGGTGCTCATTAAGATGTACTAGGCTTAGTAGTGTATTAAATGTGTGTGTTTTTTTTAGTTTGTACATATAGTAATTTTTCATTTTTTCTAATGCTTATTCTCACATTTATCATTAAAGTCATGTACCTACAATTTATAGCAGTAAAATGTGAATCAGTGTTAAATATTTATGTATTTCAATAAAATTCACTCATTATAACTATAACATTTGTAATTCTGTTTAAATTACTATAAATTATGTTTTAAAACTAATGAGATAGTAGAAATATACGTTTTGTCAATATTGTCATTTAAGAATTATGATTTAAAAATACATTTTTGTTATTGGTTCTGGACATTGTATTTTCTTACGATTATGAATTATGTTATTTATGATTCTGTAGTTTACAATATTAGATGTTTTTGTTTACAACACATAATTTAAGTTTAGGTTTATCACTTCAAGAGGACTTAACACACATGGCATTTACATTTTACACAATAAAATAACATTAAATTCAAACAAATTATAAATTGATCTTGAAAATGTTTATTTTATATTTGATTTTTTGTAATTGAAAATAATTTTTATTGACTGGAAATTTAACTTTTTTTAGCATTAAATGTAATAGTTAGTATTTACGTTAATAATTAAAAAGTAAAATACTTGTCAGCTACTTTTTAAGTAGTTTTTAAAATTTACACCCTCTAAACTCAAAAGGGTAAAGTGTCTTTTTTTTTTGTTTACTATAATATTCTTAAAACTGTAAGCAATATTATGTATATTGCGCTATGGCTATACTCTAAAAATATATATATACATTAGTCTTAGTAGTATATCAATGTTATTTGCCAAAGATGTATATTTGTATTATTAATAATAAATAAAACATATTTAAATCATTCAATACAAGCTAAAAAAAAAATATGTACTTATTTTTATATGTATCTATATCGTAGATATTTAATATGATATTATGTCTAAACTTATAAGTTCTAACATTGACAAGCGACAGTAACATATATACATGTTGTACTGTTGTAGAAGAAGTAAAGAATCAAGTGTCCAGATTGTAATGATATGAAAAAACGGTGTAATGAGTGTTAGTTGGGGACTATTATATTGTGTCTCTAAATCATTACTTTTTAAACAATAGTTTGTTAATATTACCTCTCTAATCCTTGTAGCGACTTGCTTGTTGAAATCGTTGTTCGCGTTCAAGATATAATATGAGGTGATCGATTTATTTCTTAAAATAATTAAGTACACATTTTTTTCTTTGAATCACTATAATAATTTTATTTAATTTTTAATACACTTTTTTCACATGCGAATTTGAATTAATTACAAACGTTTACGATTGAATTATTATTACGTATTATTGTATGAACGATCTGCGTAGTCTCTTACACTCGCCTTTGACCGTCCATACAAAAAGACAATAATAACGCGTCTCCTGTGGAACATAAAACTGGAATGCTTATATAATATAATATTGTCTGTGTGTGTGTGTGTGTAATATCATATTATGTCTAACAATTATTATACTTATATTGAATATTTTAAATTTATATGATGCTTATGCGTACATTATTACAATATCATATCGTTAATGTCTAACAATTATTATACTTATCTTATTGAATATTTTAAATTTAAAAAAAGATATGATGCTTATGCGTACATCATTACAATATCATATCGTTAATGTCTAACAATTATTATACTTATCTTATTGAATATTTTAAATTTAAAAAAAGATATGATGCTTATGCGTACATCATTACAAGATATAGTAGCTAAAAAATATTGATTTCGAATGAGTATTGATGGCTGTGTTTGACGAGCTAATTGAAGTACATTGACGCGGGTGTCAATATTATTGATCAGGTATGCCAGTGTAGTATTTGTTATCTCTCTCTAACCCACGCGCAACCGCGCAACATAGTAAATTGTACGTTCACAAAAATGACTATAACCATATTAATTTCTCAAATTAGAGTGAAATTATCTATTATAAAATTTAAAGTTAAGAACATTATCTAGGGCATCTCATAAGCGTTTTATTATATTTTTATTTTAAAGTGAGTTATGAGTTTTTTAGGATATATAAGCAATTAACAATATTAAAATACTCATAACTCGCTTTAAAATAAAAATATAATAAAACGCTTATGAGATACTCTAGATTAGGGGTCCCCAATTAATATTTTTGAAGGGCCACATTTGGTGACCCATGCCCTAGATAATGTTCTTAACTTTAAATGTTATAATAGGTCATTTCACTCTAATTTGAGAATTTAATATGGTTATAGACTTATAGTTATTTTTGTGAACGAAAAATTTGCTATGTTGCGCGTGGGTTAGAGAGAGATAACAAATACTACGCTGACATCCTCTTAAGAGGACGTCTCACCCGCGTGTGTTGTCTCCGTCTTACACACGTACGACATATTTCGTTCACCAGTTTCAATAGTGTGCTTTTAGTTTTAATATTAGAGTGAATTAGCCTATTATCAAACTTTTAGGTAAGAACATTATCTGTGTTCTCTCGTTGGCTTTTTACGATATTTTAATTTTTAGGTGAGTTATGAGTATGAATTTATTAAATATTTGAAAATGCTCATGATTCACTTAAAAATTAAAATATCGTAAAAAACCAATGAGAAAACACAGATAATGTTTTTACTTAAAAGTTTGATAATAGGTCAATTCACTCTAATATTAAAACTAAAAGCACACTATTGAAACAGGTGAACGAAAATTTACCATGTCGTACGTGTGTAAGACGGAAACAACATATGCGGGTGAGACGTTCTCTTAAGATTAGTAAAACTTTACTATGCTTTATAAGTTTTTAATAACCGTCTAACCTACCATTTTAGTCTACTTACCACTGAACCTTCATTTGTGATAATTTCAAGAAATCTAAATGTTGAGGTATATATTGATGAATAATGTTTTAAGTATATGCCACATTTTCTTTAAATGTATTTCAAAATTTTTTTCTTTCTGCACTCGAAAATTTGTCAAAAAATATGCTTTTGTTGTTTAATCTTTACTTCTCAAACAACATGTTATTAACAAGAATAATATACAAATTATCCATATAATATGAATGAATAATATATAAATTATTTTTGTTCATTGTAAACTAACAGCAGCAATTGTTGGCTGATATGTGACCACTCTTAATTTACTTTCGATTAGTATTTAAATATTTTTAATATTTAAAATAGTAATTAATCTTAAAGTTACCTTAATAGTTGCCTTAAATAGCGGGTGTAGCGTCCTCTCAGCAGTTTTGTAAGATTCGATATAGACCATTTTTAAGGAGTTCAACATATTTTTAAGTTGTTGTAATTAGTGCGTTTGAATTTTTGTCAACTGGTTGCTATCGTTTGGAAATGTTTGTATTTGTACTGACATCAGAAGATGTCATTTCTATAATATGATAGTTGATCTATTTACACTTAGAAGGTACTTTATATATGTATAAAAGTCATTGTACATTTGTACCTATCTGAAACTTCAAATTTAATATGTATTATTCATTTTTTTTATTTTTTTTAGCCCATTGATTTAAATTAAAACTGTTATTGGATATGATTCATTTTCATTTTTAATCACTTTAAGTTAAAAGCTTTTTGAAATATATGATAACTAATTAGAATAAAGCAAATGTTTAATTACTTTAAAAGTCAATAGTCATTATAGGGTACCTAAGACTGCAAATGTAACACCTTTTTATTGATTGAATTATATTATCCTTATTGATTTTGTTATGTTTGATGATACTTTTTTATTTTTTATTTTTTAAATATTATAATATATAGGTTTTTTTTGTCGATTTGTATTAATAAAATTAAAATTTATAACTTTTTAAAATTATACAGTTATATTTTATAAGGTTATTCATACAAAAGCTACCATTATGAGCTTATCTGGCTTATCATTATTTTCTATTAATACATATTATATATAATATACAGGTATTTAATACCTATATTATGATTTATTATTTTAATAAACTAGATATTAACCGCTGTCATGAATCAAAACTCTGTAAGTTAAATTGGTCAATCATGTTAATCATAAATATACATATAGGTAATATTACTCGTAACTAATAAATTTAAATATTACGATTGTTGTAAACAATTAGTACCTTTATTAATATAATTTTTTAAAGAATAGCACTTATATTTTATAAGGTTATTCACAGAAAAGCAACTATTTTTAACTAATTTGTTCATATGAATACTTAAATATGATTTCTTAAAATTCTGAAATACTTAAACATGTAATCTGTTTCAATATTTGTCACACTTAATAGTGTAACAAATATGTGTCAGTGTGTGAAAAAAGTTGACTAAAATACATCTATTTTTTATAATATGGTGTAGGTCTCACAATCTTAAGCACTAATTATTCAAAGAGATACAGGCGTTAAATAATAACGAAAAAGATTTTGATTTGTTTTGAGTTGTTTACTGATATACTCAGTTACCAAATGTTTAAGTTTCTTTCTATAAATATTAATAACATTTTTGAAATTAATTTTTTTATGTTTGTTAAAACAATAAATTCACAGCCCTGATTATAACATTTTTATACTTATTTTATGTAGGTATTATGTTTAAAATTAAAATAAGTAAATACACCAATATTTATTAATCATTAATCAAAATTATTTAAAGTATTGCTAATATTTATTTAGGAGATTAAATTATCGTACAAAAATTGCTTCATGTCACTTATAAATTATAACGTAAAATACACAACACTTTTATTAAAGAATCTGTTTAATAGTAATGAAATTATTATTTTACATGTATTTTAAAAAGTAATTGGGTTAGAAATACGAGGCATATCCAGAAAGTAAGTGTACTAAGGCTCTCACGACCGCAGGAAATATTTTTTTACTATGTTCGCTACACTGCTGTATAGCTTTACTCCTCTTCTTTATAACAAGACCATAACAAGTTCAGTACGTTGAAAACTGTGGTCACAAGATTTTTTCTTGTGAATAATGTCAATCGAGTCTGCCGCCACCTCCTTTGTCTACTTCTCGACCGCCCCTTCACCTCCTCGTCAGTAAACAATTTTTTTCCACCCGTGTGCTTCTTCAGGAAAGTGAACAAATGGTAATCTGAAGGCACCAGGTCGGGGAATACGGAGGGCGGTTCAAAACATCTCATCCAAATGAGCCCAAAAATTGTTTCACGACATTGGCTGTGTGGGGTCTGGAGTTGTCGTGCAGCAGGCAGACTCCTCTTGTTAACAGACCCTTCCTTTTATTTTGAATAGCTCTCCTCAATTTTTATAGGGTTTTACAATACCTTGCTGCTTTGATGATCTCACCCTGAGGTAAATATTCAATCAATATGACGTCTTTGTGATCCCAAAACACTGATGCCATGATTTTTTTGACTGAAATCGGTTTTGAACTTTTTGGTTGAGGGTGAACACTAGTGTTCGGACTGTCTCTTGGTTTCAGGCATATAGTGTGCAACCCAAGTTTCATCTCCAGTAACAATAGACTTGAGAAAATTATCATCCTCCAGTTTATAGCGTTCCATAGAGATAATGAATGACGGCGCGGATTTCGCACTTGGCGGCAAACTCGATCGACATGTTTCACGAGAAAAATTCTTGTGACCACAGTTTTCAACGCACTGAACTTGTGATGGTTCAAATATTTACGATATTCAATATTCACCTGTTAAGCAATTATTTTTTCTCAAACAATTGTTGGTATTTTATTGTATTTAAAAAAAATTACAATGGATACGATAGATAGAATTTCACCAACTATATTATACATTTTAGTTCGTGTCCGATACGTCGTGTTTCCCAAGGTGTTCCACCGGTCGATGTCAAACAGCCTGTAGCCACGACTTTGTAAGCAATTCATAATCGTAGCAACCCCAAGATTTAAACTCTAGTTGCGCCACTGTGTTGCACACGCGCACACCGATGTACGCGGAAATGCTACAGTTAAGCAAATTACATCACGTTTTACAACCGGACACAGCGTGAACTGCGCTAAATGATGTCGCGGAAATCCGTTCCACCGCCACTTACTGGAGTCTGCACCGAAACCGATGTCCGCCACAACACGACCATCTAAAAAAAAAGACCGTGGAAAACGTGATATAGATAACACTTATAATTTATCAAAACACTTACCATTTGTAACAGCTAGAGTCTGCACTTAGGGCCGATGTCACACCGGCTTGACGATGGTTTGAACTGTGCAGTGGCGCAAGGTCTCGCGGACTGCAGCCTGTTACAAAATTAAATTTTTCGACATTTTTAATACTGTATGTTGTATTAAGCGTTTAAGAAAAATATAAATTAAAATAGGTAATAATAAGAAATGTTGGTATTTAAAAACTAGATTAATAAAACTGTTGTGTAACAATATAATAGCTAGTACAATCATTTTTAAGCATATTGCAATTTATAACTATAACTAGAGTAAGATAACAATAATATTACAATTAGTATAATTTTATGCATAGTCAACAAGATAGCTAAGCTAAGCATAAAAGAAACAATATAATATAATTAATATATAACTATATAAGGATAATTAGATGAGCTAGGGCTCGGAAGTTAATGACCTAAAAAAATGCAAACATGACATAAAAATGTCCTTATAAAATTACCTAAAAAAATTACAAATATTTGTTTTAAATTAATAAAAAAAATTTTTTTTGTGCTCTATTTTACTATAAAATTATATACATATTTATCAAAGATTACAAATTACTCAAAATATGACAAAAAATGTACTAAAAATTAAATAAAAAAAATTACAAATATAGTAGACGTAAACAAGCACTAACCGACGTTTTAATTTTTGGCACTTCGAAAATATTACGAAAAAATAATAAAATTTAGGTACAATAATATTCACTACAAACACGACAACAACAACTTTATAATCGTTGAAATAAAATCGGATAGGTACTAATCTTAGTCCGTGGTAATTTCAAAGTTTTAAATAAGTTATCGGCATAATGGTCGACAAGAAACAATAAGAAATGAACTAATGTGCAATCAGTAAAAATGACTATAAATGTGGGAAAATGACTTAAAAAGTAATAAACACCAAAAAAATAAAAAATAAAAAATCAGTTGTTCGAATTCACATGCTAATGAAACACATTTGTGGCTAGGATAACAACGTCTAAAAAGTTCCAAAAAAAAAAAAAAAAAATGCAAAATGCATAGACTTCCGAGCCGTAGAGATGACCAAATGGGGATCGGTGGTGGTGATCGTGTGACTCTGTCACCAGTAGACAACGCGTAAAGTATTTACAATATTTTGGTTGTTTATTTATGGTTTACGTTCGAGTAGTCGGCGTATACGAAAGGTAGTAAGCCCAAACACATTTTCTATAAAAATGCTAACATAGTATCTATTATATGTACGCATATGTAATAGGATTTATAATATTAAGCTAAATATTAATAATCTACATATGGTGCACTCATACCCCAATGTTCTGATTATTGCTCGTCGTGGACATTACCACAGCCACATCACCGCGAGTACATATAATCACTCCAAGTACAGTAGTATTATTATATTAGCAGCGAGTTATAGTACCTAGTTTATGAAATAAATAATAACTAACAACCACTAAATAGGGGCGTATGTAATTTGTGTCAAAAACAACCAAAAAATATTTATGTAATTTGCGCCACATCTAAAAATTAATTTTGTGCCACATACAATTAAAAAAAAGGGTATTAAACTATTACGTAATTTGCACCACTTTTGAATAACTAAATATTTACTAATTATTTTTACAGATTAACAATTGATTATATTTTTAATCATTGATCAATCAAGTTAATTTAAATAGTTACATTTTTAGAAAATGACAAAGTTTATTAATACATAAATAGTTAAAATAACAATAACACTTAAACATTTTTGGACTCGTAAACTTCTCGATAAGTAAAATTTACAAATAATAACAAATCATTGTCTCTGGTACCTACTTATAATAATTTATCAATATTTTTTATCCATTATTTGAACTTTTAGATAATTTTTAAACGTGAAATGTGAACGCATACCCGATTAATATCGAACAAACTGTAAATATCACGATACAACTCTTAACACTGTTCGATATATTTCTTTTTATTAGATGAAACTATAGATTAGGCGCGCGTCGGTATTATCGTCAGTAATTAATCCATCTACGTAACTCAATTTTTTGTCTAGTGTTAAAACGAATTATTTCTATTGTCATCATTGGATTTACGGTGAGTATTTATTATTTTAATGTTAACCGCTGAGTCGTTCTAACGGTCGCTCGTATAGTCGTATCTTGTCTACCATCACACGACGGCCCCACTGACCGCCACTGTATGTCCAGTTAGTATAGTCTCGCTCTCGCGACCTACGTCCGTCCCGTCGTACATATTCTTCTCGTTTGGATATATCCGTTTATATTCTTTGTATCTTTTTAACTATGATTATTAATTAAATTATTTTATGCAACTATTATTAACTCAAAGGACCGATGTATAGCCAAAATATTAATATTAGTTTAATAATACAATATTATAATAACTTACCCTGTCTCTCTTGCACGATTAAAGTATACTTTATACCTATATAATCGTGGTCAAACGACTCACGAACAATTATTTTAGTGAGTGTACAATTGTCAGTGGGCAAATATAAGTCTTTGACGACGGGTTGTTGCCGGTGATAAAATTTTTTCCTATATATTGCGTTTGGTTATTTATTTTCTTGTTCATCGTAAAATTATTCCTTTCCTTTACAATAATATCTTAAACATATCTTTAATCGTCCTCTATTGATACGAAAATTTTTTTGTGGGGATATTTGATAAGATTTACGAAATTTTTAATAACAAAACTACGAAAATTTGAAATTTTTAGTTGGTAACATTGCAGTTGGTCCACACTCTCCGGAAAACGACGCACATGTTCAATGGTCTCGTGTCTGTGCTCTCCCGTTAATCGTATTATTGTATTTTATTCGCGACTTTACGGACCATCCGTTTATTTTTAGTTTTGTACTGAAAACGCACTAACTGTGTCCAATAATGTATTGGAAAGGGGACAAAACCAATAGGGCTAACTACATCCGCCGTCTAAAGCAATTGAAACAGGTACGTACTACAGGTTGCAAAATATTATTATCAGAGCCGTCCCAAACAAAATAATAAAGGGGGATGAGATTCATTAATGTGCCAACTCAAAAAAAATTTTCTCGCTTCGCACGACAACTATTTGCTACCTACACATTACATATATATAGTAGTCAGTAAATATATTTTACACAATATTACAAATTCTTAAATATTTTACTATGTTCTCCATTTTACTACCTCTTATATAATGTGTATATATATTAATATATTTTGATATCTTTACAAGTATACTACAATAAAATATTTTCATTAACAAAATGTAAAATACTGTTGTATATTTACAAAACTATTATAATTTGCCATTTGGTAAAATAATATAATATTGCTTTTATTAAATGGTTGAGAAAATAAAGCAAATAATTATTGAATAGAAGAAATACATGATTTTTAATTTTCATTTGTTAGTTTTAACTGAGTATTGAGAAGCATTTTAAATTCTTTTCTATAAAATAGATGCATTGTGAATTCAGCTTGAGTTGTGGCATTAAAATTATATCGTTTAGGAGCTAATCTTTCATGATGATGTTATATTTAACAAATATAAAATAATAATTTAAAAAATAGGTAACTGGTTTTAATTAAAACTTAACTATTTGAACACAAGTTAAATTTAATTAAAATAATAATTGAATTTACTTAAAAAATTTAATTTTTCTATTTGAAAAATCAAAATTCAAAAGTTTTAAATTATTTAACAAACTATATTTTAGTATTTAAATTGTATTATAGTATTTGTGTTGGACATTTGGTAATTGGAAAATTAACTTATATACTTCCATCATTATTACAGTATACCTTATATATTATATATTATATATACCTATAAATTATTATGCTATCATATTTGAACTTTGTAGTATTTACAAAATTATTTATAAATTGTATAAAAAAAATTATAATTTGGCAAGTGCCAATTCAAATATTTAATGTATCAATATGCCAATTGACATATTCATATTGTACACTTGGGGATGAGACACCCCCTAAAATCCCCCTTCTGGACGGTACCTGATTATTATATACGAGATGTCTAACATGTAAGGATGAGCTAACTGATCTTGTCTCGACATTGGCTGATAAATATAATTTTAAAATAATAATATTATTGTATTATTAGAATGTGCATCAAAAGTTTTATTACCTATTTTATTTATTTTTATGTCTATGTTGTATAGAATTTAAAATTGTACCGAAATAAACACACTATGGACTGTATAAGGGTGATCACTAAGTCATTGAAACTTGATGAACATTGGGAGACCCTCGAAAATGTGCTAACAGAGGATCATACCGATGAAGATGTTAAGAAATGTCTTCATAACGTGGTGAACAAGATTACTGTAAACGGAGTTTACAACGGTAAACGTATGAAGGGCCAGTTTGACATGACAATGGATTTGGTTGAAAACATGACAAATATTGATGTTAACTCAACTGCAATGGCAATCAATGAAATGAAACCTTTTAAAATGAACTCATCAGCAATCTATAATAATACAAAGAATCCATTTAAAATCGACTTGTCAGCAAATTATGTCAACCAAGTAAACCGTGATGATATTGAGCCAACAGACAATGTGATAAACAAATTTAATCATATGCACCTCCATGGTTGTAAATGTTATAGGAAATAACTTAAGAATGTGTCATTTGTGTGTGTTGTCACCGTCTTACAAATGTATAACATGGTAAATGTTATATTTACAACAATTCATTTTACTTTATTATTTTTAAAATTAATGAATTTACCTATTATAAAATGTTAATTTTAAATTATTATCTGTAATGTCTTAGAGGTTTTATTGACATTTTAAATTTAAAGTTAATTATGATAATTTTAAAATTTACAAAAAAATTACAATTTCTAAAATACTCTTAACTTACATATATTTATAATATCAGTTCAACCTAATTTTAAAAATAACAGTAAAATAAGTAAAATAGATTATTATGAATATAAAATTTGATATTTTGTATGTTTACAAGCTGGAGACAACACAATATGCAAGTGTAGCATTCTCTTAAAGGTAACAACATATTATTCCATAGTTTGATGGAAGCGTTTTTAAAATTTTAATTTTGAAGCGAGTAATAAAAATATTTAAATTGTAATATTTTATATGATTTTAAGTTGTTTTTAAATTTAAAATGTTAAAATAAAATATCCTACAAACCATAGTGAATGTTGTTATTGTTATTTCTAAGTTTAATAATAGGTAAATTAAAAACAATAATATTAAAATTTGCAAGTTAAATGAGAACTGTTGAACGTTAATTTTTATTATGTTACAAACTTGGTGGCATATTTTTTTGGGGAGGGGGGGTATCCATGGTGTCTGGACACCTCCCAAACCAAAAAAATTTAATATTTAATATCGATAAATTTTGAAGGGAATTCGGCAAACAATAATATGTGATTTGTTATGAATTAATTTAATATTATATAGTTATAAACTAATTTTAAATTAGTTCATATTAAATCACATATTATTGTTTGCCGAATTCCCTTCAAAATTTATCGACATTAAATATTGAATTTTTTTTATTTATATAAATAAGTCATTAACTAATTAAGAAGGAAAATAAATTTAGTTTTAAATAATGTACTTATTATCCTATTATATTTTTAATTATTTATAAAACTGTTATTCTTATTGCATCATTGTTATTGAATTTAACAAACACAATACATAGTAATAATTATGTTTACAGTTGGTATTTTATACCTGTAAGATTTTTTAAATTACATAAAAATTACTACTTTTAATTAAATAAATAAAAAATTTTCATTACAATATTTGATGAGTATATTATGAGGTTTGTGGTAGTAGGTGTAAAACAGAAATATTGCAACCAATTAACAAATAAGTATATACCTATATTATCTGGACACTCTCTCCCCAAAAAAAAAAATATGTTACTGTACACACTTGTAAGATGTGACAATACAATAATTGGATCAGACGTTGTCTTAATTTTTAATTTAATATGATTTTTTGTTTTTTTACCATGTTATAACTGGTAATTTATTAATTAACTCATTAAGTTAAGTTTATAATATATAAATAATGAATATATTATGTGAAAACCTTATAAAGTATTATAATGACGTTTGTGTATTTTTAATTATTTTGTATCCATTTTTATAAACAAATTATAAAGTAAAATTTATAAATGCTCAACTATGATTTTATATAATATTTCAATTAAATGTTTTTTTTAATTATACAGTTTAACTGTGTTTTATTTCATTGTATACTTAGTTTTTTATCATAATTCATAATTTCTGACTTTTTATCAAGACTACGGTGATTATACGTGTATAATATGCCTAAATATAATACCAACGTTGTAGCCGCGAATCGAGCTATAATAAAGGAACTATAAGATGTTAACTATATTTTAAGTAGGAATAACAAATTAACAAAAATCAATAATAATAATATAGATATAAAGACACAAGTTTTTCTTATATCATGTTAATGTGTTGATACATTGTGACTATACAATTGCTTATGTTATTTGATTTCAACATTTTATTTATTGAAATATAAATATTTATGTAAAAATTTTAGGAAAAATTAAGTAAAAAAAGGAATTAGATTTATCAATCTTTAAAAAACCTGGTGCCTTTGTTTTGAATAGGTTTTTTTGAGTTAAAAAAAAGTGCATTACTTAACAAAGAACTCATGTTAAATTGTTTTGCTATATTATATATGTGCAAATTTTATGTCAGTAAACAAAATTGTATATGGGAGGGGGGTGTAGTCGAACCACCTATTGCCTTAAAGAACACAAGTACCTAATATTATTTTTTTATGTATAATGTTAAATATCATAATATAGAGGGCCGGTTTAAATGATTTTCCCACACTAATTTTTTTATTTGATTTAAAAAATTTTAAGCACAAAATTGTACTAATAATAAAATAGATTTTATTTTTTAAATGGTAGCAACTATATTTTTAATAAACTTTGATAGTTTTAATTGAAATAATTAAAATTAATTTAATTCACTAAAGCAAAATACTTTTTTTTTACCATTTTAAAGCAATTTCATGTATTTGTATATACCTACTTAATTAAACGCAAACCTAGTTCATTATTTTTAACATACAATCATAGAAGTATACTAAATAAGTACTATTACTATATAATCATAATTAATGGATTACTTTACCTTCTTTTCTCCACAGTTACTTTTCTAATAATAGTATAAATTTGATTATAAATAATTATTTTAATATTGAAAATTTGTAATTAAGAGGACATTGCACCCATGTGTGTTGTCTCTATCTAGTATGTCTTACATTGTATAAGTATAAAAGAATTATAAAATATTATATAAAATTATTATCTTAAAAAATTCAGAATAATTTGAATCTAAAATGTATTGAAGTGACAATTTAGAGTTAATATATTATACATTTATGAAAAATAAATTGCACTCACACACAGACTGGAATGTTTGACATCCTTTTTGTATCACCTTAAACGTTGGTACTCGCTTTGTTTACCAGAATGCATTTTTTTCTGATAACAGCTTTTGTGTCAGAATCACATTTTGACAATTTTGTGTTGTATTATAATATGGCAGTAAATTGTGAATTTGTAAATAATTGTTTAATTATTAGATTTTTCGTCAAATTATTTTATAAAATTCAAATGAATGCATTTCTATACTAAAATCCAATAAAATAGACTCTTCAGTACAATCTACAGTACACACTCAGATTTCCGATAAATATTTTTAACTAACCACAGCAGACAGATTATACATTGTCATCAGATGTTATAAATCCTAGTACAAAATAATACTTAATGCTTTCAAAACACCCAAAATCTGTGATTATAAATTTAAGTTGTTTGTGTGCGAATATTAATAAAGGTATCAATACCGAATTTCCATGGACATTTCAGATGAATTTTTTTAAGCAATTCAAAAATACCTATGTGCAAACCCATAACCACTATCCATTTTATTAATGTATCTGCTTAGAGTATCAATTCTAGGAAGAGCCAATATTTTATGTTTCCTCAAATGTTCATATGCTTTACAAATTTTAATTTGAATAAGCAAACTTTCATTTACCCAATAAGTATTATAAAGCATACCATGTATACTACTAACTTTGGCTGCAGCTATACAGCTTATAAAAGCTTCTTGCTGCTAATATTTTTGATTGTTATACTTGCACATTTTTCTCTATACATATTAATAGCTGTTTGAAGTTTACATACCCATATACTATGTATGAAGAGAAAAACAGAGAGATATAATAGATTAAATAAGAATATAAAATATAAAGTTCATAAACTGATGCATTCTTAATTTTTTTTTAAGTCTTATGTTTTTATTTTTAACATATTTCACTTTTTTAGTATAAATTATCTTTTCATTTTGTATTTGGTTAAACATTTATGTTTTGAAGCAATTCTCCAACACTGGAAACACCTACTACTTTTCATTCCTTTAATAGCAATTTTTTTGTTTAGTAGATAACCTAAATATTGGAAAGAAATTGTATAAAGAAAATATATAAACAAAACTATTAATAATAAAGATATAAACTAAGTAAATAATTTTATTTCAGTATACAATACAATTTATATTACCTATATACTATATATTACAATATATACTAAGTACATAATTTAATTTCAATAATACACAATACAATTTATATTATCTATATATTATACATCACAGTATATATTAAATACTTAATTAAATTACAATATAAATAAATAAATTAGTTAAAATTTAATTCAAAATTGAGTATCAATTGAACTAAGTTAAAATATAACCAACATTTAATTTTAACTATTTAACTCAAGTTGTTAGTTAAAAAGAGATAAATTTATTGTTTTAATATAAAAAGGTACCTAAAATTGTTCGTTACCAAAAAGCAACAGAACTTACAAATCTTATTAATATTATTAACATATATTATAACTTATACAATGTATACCAGCAATTTAATGTTAGCAAAATTATATAAACTTAAATATTAACTAATTAAACTGTTAACACAAGGTCTTGTAGTTTAACCATCTTTATTTACTAACAATTTATAATGAGGCAGTTATAAATTTATTTATTTATATATATAATTCTTTACCAAACTCATAGAACTATAAATTGAGTAAAACGCTTAGGACCATACGGTTCCTTAGTATATTTTTATGTTTAACTACGTAAATTATATGATTTGTAATATGGAAGTTATATATGTTTATTTTATACCATTTATAACATGAAATTATAAAAGTAATACACCTATATAAAAGATGAAGTTTATTTTTGAAAGAGACAAAATACTTCGAAATCCAGCTATGAAAATGAAAAGTGGGCAGTCTGGGTAATGGCGTACAACAGTATGGGGTATAACTAAATAGTCAATTAACCATCTCACTTCAGCTGAATTAACTTAGACCCGCGGTTTTTACCGGTTATGCAAGGATGTAATAATCAAATATGGAGTGATGGAATGTGATATAACACAAGTGTTCAAATTTTCATAACCATTTTTTATGACTTAAGATAATTCTGATGTATATATAACCAAAAAAAAAAGTATTTACCTTTAACTTACAGGATTAAAAAATGGAATCGCCACATATCAGAAGTATAAAGATTTTGATAGAATATTTTATGATTATAGATCAACAAAACAATGAATGCCTGAAAAGCGATGAAAATCAAAAAAAAAAACGACTTTAGAATTATAAACCGAAAAATTCGAAAACGTATAAAACTCAATCAAACATAGAAGACATTTTAGACCTGAAAAATGAACAAAATAAATTTTAAACAATTATAATAATTATTGTTATCTTGCTGAAAATTGTCATTTACGTGTACATGGTCATCCAGTTAGTTTGTATAATCAACCAGAGGATTTTGAAAATTATAGCCGTGAATATATGTTACATTTTATTAGCGATTTCTAATACAATTTATTCTTGTTTTATGCGAATCCTATGATTTTATTTAATTGAATTATATTAATTACAACTTATTAATAAGTATTTATTTAAAAACTATTAAACATTATTTAGTGATCTACTTTAGTCCCAGTATTTTTTTAATTCTTTACCAAACTCATGGAACTATAAATTGAGTAAAACGCTTAGGACCATACGATTCCTTAGTATATTTTTATGGTTAACTACGTAAATTATATGATTTGTAATATGGAAGTTATATATGTTTATTTTATACCATTTATAACATGAAATTATAAAAGTAATACACCTATATAAAAGATGAAGTTTATTTTTGAAAGAGACAAAATACTTCGAAATCCAGCTATGAAAATGAAAAGTGGGCAGTCTGGGTAATGGCGTACAACAGTATGGGGTATAACTAAATAGTCAATTAACCATCTCACTTCAGCTGAATTAACTCGGACCTGCAGTTTTTACCAGTTATGCAAAATTGTATAAAAAAAAAAAAAAATCGGGGTTTTCGGACATTTTGATCCCCGGATAACAATATACAATTACCTAATTTTTCTATGTTATATGCTCATTAATTATTGAATTATATTTTATTGTTACTATAATGACTTAATATATGTATGTATACGAACTAGGTATGTTATAAGTTTATAAAGTATTAGTAGTTAGTAGTTAGTAGTACTTATTTTCTGAAATTTGACCCATGCATTAAAAATTAAAATAATGTGATTTTTACATTTATTATCAATCACGAAAATAAAATATTATTAGTTAGTTTTGCTTTTGGTGTGTGTGGTTGTGGGGATCTTGCAGTCTGCAGGCTCTGGTGTTTGATACACCTAACCTTCTTGGTAGTTGCGCTACCGGTTTAGGGTTAAACTTATTATAATTAATTTTTGTTGCTGTTGTGTGCTAATATCTGTCCGCTTTCCTGCGTTGGCTTTGTGTTGTGGCGATGATAGTATCAATCTAACAAATGATACGCCAGTAATGGTTTTATTGCATTTAATATACTATCGATCGAATTACGGACAAGACTACCATTCAGTATTCTTGTCTGGTTGTTTACTTATTCTATTCATAATAAGAATAACCACTTTCGTGCATGCATACTACGCCGCCGGAACGGCTCGACCGCCCTGGCGAGATTCAGGTGTGCTGTGCGATTGATTGTCATTGTCGAATACCGCCGTCATCGTCGCCCTTTGCGGTTGACAGCTGCTGCCGTGTGTACAGTGGATCCTAATAATACGATTTTAATAATACTGTGAAATATTATAGTTCACTACGTAAACATTTGCTGCACGTGCAGGGCAGCCCAAGGACGACAAACATCAGCTGTCATTGTGGCAACAAACGTGCGCGAACAAATCGATGTTTGGACGTTCTAGTGGGCATTCTTAAGATTCTTATTCTGAATAAGCTATTGAACTCGACAGTTTGATACTTTCCTTTTATTTATATTGTTGATCCTCTCTGTCTTTGGGCGTCTGTGTTCGTGCTGCTGTCTGCTTTTTTGTCGGCAAATTTACTACCGACATTTCATAGTTGCCGTCACCGTTTTGTTTAATTGAAAATTAGTCAAAAATAACCATGAATTCATCGGTAAGTAATTACAAATATTCGCGAAAAAATAGCACGTGTTTTGCTGTTATTCGTAATGCTGTCGGATAACAAGACCAGACGACCGGTCGTGTTTGTTACTTACCGTATACGACATATGTTCATGCCCTCCACACGCCAACGGCGGAATTTTTGTTACCTTCTGCTTCATCAATCGTTATTCTCGCCGTATTTCCGTCTTAAATTTAGTATTTCATGGCGTTTGATTCTACCCGGCTTGTCAACATGTTCTATTTCATTCTTGTGAACGCTTGTTTATTTCATATATGTTTAATAGCATAAAAAAATTATGATTGCTAGTACTATGGCGTCTTGTTTTATTGAAAGTCATTATGATTATAGCTCTTAAAGTGGTGATAATCATCTATAGACTTGAAATTTATAACCATCATCGACCTACCTGTGTACAGTAAATCTGTATTATTTATTAACCAGATATATATACCCACTCAGATTTTTCAAACAATGGGCCCAGGGACAAATAGTACAAATGGGCTCTACAAAGGCACCAATTTATAACCATAGACATGTTAGGAACCACTGTTTTAATAATACGAATTGTATTAACATATTTCCAGTAAGCTTATGGTGGAAATAAGGAATTGAATTACTACTAAAATATACTAATGAAATATTAACATAGAATTAAATGTTAATGTACATACTATAATTTATAATATAATAATATTTTATAAATAACAATGTTTATTTTATTATTTTAAATATGTGTACCTATTTTAATTTAAATTTAAAATGTGTAAAATGCTGTTATAATATTATTGTGCTTATTAAAATGATACATTCAATATGATTCTTAAAAGGTGCTGCGTCTTCAACTATTGACTAACATTTGGTCGGGATAACTAAATATAAGAAATGTAGTGTCGACGTGAGGGTTACCGAATCAATATAAAAGATATGAATTACAGAAATATGATATAATAATTATAAGAAGTAAGAACAATTCAATATAAATAATATGGGCGCCCAGAACACAGTATATAAAGTATCAACATACATAGATATAATATTCGATAATAACTAATAATTAATAATAATAAACAAATTTATACCTATATATTAAAATAAAACCTGTCCGCGTAAATGTCTTCACTGGAGCGACGACAGTCCCACGCGATATATGAATAATATAGCCGCGTATCAGCTGACTACTCTTCTGCCGTGCTAATCGCAAACAGGATAACTCCAGTCAACATGATTATTGAGAAACACCAAATAACGTTATTACCAGTAAATCGAGCCTAAAAATAGTGTTTATACAAAAATTTGGTCAAACCTTGTGCTGATATATCTAATTTTACATCTAGAATTGGTTGAACACTTTTTATTTTAACTTTATTGAGTTTTTTAAGGAGAAAAAGGACTATCATAAAATCGGAGTATTAAGCTCCATATAATAATGGACTTGCCGGGTTATTGCTTAGACTTTTTTGGACATACCTTATTTAAGTCTATGTCATACAAATACAACATTATCGGATCGACAAAGTCTATAGTTTTTACCTAGCCACGTGTGATGACGGTTTAAAAAATATAAGTTATAAATTAATACATTATAATAATTAATAAATAATGTTAAACGACTCAAAGCGAGACAGCTGTAGTTGTATTATATATTACTATAATATTTTTAAACTACCGTTTGATCGTATTATCATGTTAATAAATGATTAATACATCGATG
This sequence comes from Rhopalosiphum maidis, assembly GCF_003676215.2. Classification (NCBI taxonomy): domain Eukaryota; kingdom Metazoa; phylum Arthropoda; class Insecta; order Hemiptera; family Aphididae; genus Rhopalosiphum; species Rhopalosiphum maidis. The sequence goes on from NC_040879.1 coordinate 27,933,904, forward strand.
ACCATGTCGACTGTCGAGACCATAATATTCGTAACAATATCAATTTAATAAATTACAAAGTATCAAATAATCATTGTTTCTAATTTATAAAATGTGACTTTATGTCACGTACATATTCTTTTTTTCTAACGTATGAACATAAGCCAAAACACGGTAACTCCAGTTTTTTTCATGTGATATACCGAGTTTTTGCTTAGTATTTGGATCTACCGTGTTTTCACTTAGTAAACATAAAATATACTGGACTTACCGCATATTTTCTTATTTAAAATTTTATCTAAATATGGGTTTTAAATGTTTTAATAGGAAATACGCTATTTTTACATAAAAAAATCGGTTTTAAACCACTAATTTTACCTATAGAAACAAAAACCTCATTTTTACGGAAAATGGAGTTATCCTGTTTTCACTTAGCACGGCAGTCTTGAGGTCAACGACCTCGCGATGGCGGTGAGTGCTAACTGGCCGATAGATATAAATATATGAATGCGCATCAGCCGTTCTACAACGCGTAATCGGGTGGCGAAGTTATGTGCGTATATAACGGGCGTAATATAAGTAAATTTAATTAACAAATTAGTTGCACGTACAGCCGAGCGGAATGAGCGGATGTCCGCTTAACTCCGGAAAATACTGACCGCGATAACACGTGGCTATATAGAAAAAATGCACTCGCGGGCGTAATGGAAATAAATATAGTTAAGATGTTATTCGCACATCGCACGTACATAAAACCGGATGACCGCTCGAGTTCGAACAAAAATGCCGACCACTATAACACATGGCAATATAAGATATAACAACAAATTTCACTCGCGGCGGAGACACGAAACCGCGACCGGAATGTGTCCGGCCAACTCGGGTGACGAGAAAAGAGTAAAAGACAGCCGACCGACTCCCACGACGACATCGACGATCGCGGACATCAAAGACACTGTGATAGAGTGGGGGGACGTAATAGTTCATGGAGATTATATTTTCCGCACGTACGAGAACCGGTCGCCGTCGGCGGGAATTTAAAACCGGGCGTCAGTTTCGAACAAAATGTGTTCTATATTTTTACATTTAAATTTAAGAAAATAAATTAAATAATAATCTCACACAATTTTGAATAAATTATTAGTGGTTAAAAATAATCGAAATTATTTTAAATTAAAACATACTTATATTTATAAAAAAAAATGTAAATATTAAAAATCTATCCGGTCAATGTACAGGAAATACTCTTCTTTATAAAATACATTATAGGTGCTTTTGTCCTAAACTGAACCAGAGAGTCATAATCGCGGAAATACGGAGCATCTTTATTCCTATATTATGTGGGAGATAGACAGAGAAAACAAATGCTGGTGTAGCGGCCCCTTATTAAGTTTATTTTTATAAATTGTGAACTTATGGGCCCACGCACGAAACTGTTCAACGGGACCCATTATATTTTTCAAAAAATAAACAATAATAATATTAATAATGGTTCAAACACAGTTAATTATTTAAATCATACATTACCGATATATTTATGACAACTTAACGATTCATAGTTTTTATTTGTGTGAAAACGATATCAATACAAAATCGAACAAAATTAAATAGTATGTATTGCTGATATAATCGTTTCCATATCGGGTTATTTATGATCATGAAAACTATTGTGTACCTACTGTCGTGCGCCGGGTAAATAGGGTGGACACCGATACAGTGGCGTAGACATGATTTCTTAAAGGGGGAGGAGGATAAAAAAAAAGAAACCCAAACGGTAGGGGAAAATGGAAAAATCCCCCGCCCTCCCAAAACTTTTTACATTGGTAGTAAAATATAGGAACAATGAATATAATTTGAATTGATTCAAAATTCACATTAAACACAATATGGACAATTATTCACTCCAATACTTCATAAAATTATAAAATGCTACATCATTAAATGTATAAATAAAATATAAACTGGCATAAGTGTTAGGCCGTTCCTGTAACAAATACATTTTCACCAATTTTCAACAATCCTGTGAATGTCTTTTTTTAGATTTCAGATTAATAAATGGTAGGTACGTACTATGCACTAGTGTACTACGTATACGCGGTTAACTAAACCCGTAGCGATAATGATCTCATTAGTGATTTCTCATAATTTAATAACAACGATAATTTATACATAAAGTATTGTCTCCATAAATAATAAGATAAGCTATAATAAAGTATAAACATAGTCGGGACGGCATTGACCATTTCAACTAAATAAACATTACTTTGCTACAAATAAAATAAAATAAAATTATTATGGTATTTAGTATTGACAAAATTGTCGAAATTCAATAGTTCGATAGATCATGATCACAAAATATTACATTTTAGTGCATACTGCATAATGTAAGCAAAAACAAAAAAAACAATAAAAAGCCAAAGAGGGAATCTGACCCCTTTGGCTAACGATGGTTTGGTACCTACTTCTATTTATGAACGTAGCACTTGTCTTGTCAGACGTAACTACTAATTAATCATATTTTTTACAAAAAAAAACATGGTTTCATGTTTCAAGTAATACTGTTTATTGAATTTAAGACTCCTGATTTTTGATATTGTATTTCAACCATCCGATATTTCATGGTAAATTAAAAAGTTTTTTTAAACTTTTTTATTGTTTAACTATGTAACTAACTGATGGGTACTGTAAACCCTTTCAATAAACCATATTACTTGAAGTCACGTCTTCTTATCAAAATATATTTTAGGTATAGATACCAATTAAATTTAGCACATTTAGCAACATTTAAATGGACTTTAAAAATAAAATAAAAATGTCTAATGTTTTAGTTTTCAAAAAAAAATATAATATAACTAATTGGTTGTTTCATTTATTATGACAATTTAAAATGTTTAGAACTTATAGAGTTTCTAATGAAGATTATTATTATACTAAAAAAAAAATAATATTAAGTGTATAGTTAGATTTTAGATTATCATAACTACAATGAAACTATGACAAAATAATATTTTATACTGATTTTTGGTATTTTTAGTTATGGTACTTCTGATATCTTATTTATTGACTGTTCCAAAATGTGATACTGTAATAACGCTCTGATTAATTCCTGAATGAACTTTTTCCCGATTTGTATTGACCGAAAATCCGAAAACCCGGAACTTTTTTTCCCGACCGTAATTGTTTCCGGAATCAAATTCTTTTTTAAATTTAAAAAAATTGTTATAACGAGGCGCTATAGTGGCATATTTCATATGGATCATATTTTAAACCTAAGCTAAAATACAGCTATCGTTATACATTCTAATCTATCAATAATTATTTTATTCGTCCACACGACGCATGTAAAATCACATAGTATTTACAAAAACGGAAAAAGTACGCGCATCTTGCCATCATCGCACTTTACCGTCGTTACAGCTACATATGCCTATATTATGTATAAATGTATAACTTATATACTATTACCATCTTCGCTACATAATAAACAATTAACTGGATTTGAATTTTACACCGATATTTTTGATATTATTATCGCTTGTATCAGTGGCGTAAATTGGGCTAAATTGTTAGGGTTGCAATCAGTTTTTAGGTTGGGCAGGCTTCAAATCAGCTGCCATTTATATTTTTTGTATAACACAATACCTAATACAATATAATATATATATATATATATATATTATAAGTATAGATTTAAAATATTAAACTACTTAACTATTAACTTACTAAATTTATTTTTTAGTTAACGAATTTATCTTTCATTTTAAGAAATAAGTTAATTTATTTTTTTTTACATTCACTATTTTAGTCGTTTTTTTGTCAAAAAATATTTTCATTGTGAATTTATATAATGATATAAACAACTGAACTGTTTTTAATATGTATATTAAATACCTTGTTATCAATTTAATAAAATATTTTGTGGTTCTTTATTAAAAAATACACTAATACTCTATTACAAACACACAAATAATATCTGTATGAAAGACTTTATTTAATAATGTAAATTAATTATTTTCAGCTTTTAGGCACCTTAACTATTATTTAGATGACTATTGTTAGATAAAACACAATTAAACACTATTAATTAAAACACATACTATATAGAAATACTGTATGTTGTTTGAAATATAAACATTATAGTCTATAATTTAGTTGTGTGTTGATAAGAAATAAAGTACGGTAACGAATAAAAAAAAATATTTAACTGAGTTAACCAAAAATTGTATTAAACTTTTAACTTTTACTTTTTCTTATTGACGCATATCAACTTAACTGAGTTAAAAAAAATCATTAACTTGCCGAGCCTTGGTTTTTTACTGAAGGAATAATATCATTTACTGCAGTAGTAATCGGCGGCCTCTGTAATTATTATCAGCTACCATTGAGACTCGAGTCGGCCGATCACAATAAATATACATATTGGTATAATAATAAAAAATGATTAATAACAAAACTATAAATAATTGTGGAAAGGATATAAATATAATAATAATTCCAGTGCTTCAAAACAAAGTTAAACATTGGTTCTCAAAATATAAATTAGTTAATTTATTATTATATTAATATTTCAATTTTTTGAAAACTGAAATCGTGATTTTTTGGAGTCGCAAAAAGATACACTTGCGACCCTTTGATATTTTCAGGGGTTGCAAGTGCGACCCCGTGCGACCCCCAGTTTACGCCACTGGCTTGTATATACGCAAATCGCTGTAATCGTTGTAATCGTTGAGTCTCGTTATTCGAGTGCTATCGGTCGTCGTTATACTTCCATTTTCAAATATCCATAATATTAGACATTTAAGACATTAGTGCATTTTATTGTAGGTAAATTATATACATAGAACATAGCAAAACTATTTAAATTTAATTTTAAACCATCATGGCTGAAATTAAAATTTTGAGTGAAACAAAATTAATTAATGGTGGTTTTATTTACGTATGTTCTAAATTATCAATTAATGGAAAAACATATTGGGAATGTCAAAAATTAATCATTCGGAAATTTCGATTCGGGAAAAATACCGTTAACCAATTAAACATACAACTAGCACAGTACAAACTGTGTACACTGTATATATCTAAAATGAATACAATTATCACGTATCAGTTAAATGTTTATAGGTCCTATTTAATTCTTACAAATTATACAATCTATACATTTTGGATATATTATTAAATGTACAAAAATTATTATATATATTTTTTTACCAGTATGTTTTACGTAGAAATAATAATCAAATAGAGTATCTAATGGATTATTTGATTCATTATTTGATTCAATACTTCAACATCCAAATGTAATATCTGGAAAATTTATGAAAATGAATACAAGAGATGCACTTTGACTACTTTGAGGATCTTGGGAAGAATAATGATAATGAACTAAATAAACAATGATAATGATATAAAAAGAATAGAGAATGAAAGGAAGATGTTAATATTGTTATTGTATGAAATAATACTTGAAAAAAATAGCTCAAGTTACTATAACGGTTATCATATATATTAATAAAAATATTTTTTTTAATCTTTCAAGAAATGTTAAGTTTTAAAATTAAAAGACAGAGTTTAATTAATATTTATTTTATTCTCAACATAATATTGTGTACATTGTGTATGTTTTGGTGTAATGTGTGTTCTTTAATTGTTTTTTAATCATCTTCTCCATCTTTTAAATTACCAAATTTATCTAGAATTTATGTTTGTATATGCTTAGCCACTGCTCTTGGACCACCTTGCTGATCAATGCAAGGTATTTCTAGATTCCCATCCATATTTTGACCAATTTGTTTAACACCTAAATCTTCTTCATGATTGTGTAATTTATAACGAATTCAGGTGTTGTAAAGTGTGACACAAGTATTTACTATTCTACCACCTTTACCGAGAGCATACATTAATACTCTTTAATATAAAAGACATCTCTAAACACTTTTAAATACACCAAAAAAACGTTTCACCACATTTCTTGCCTTTCATAGATTGTTGGTGTATTTAAATTATTGACGTGCCTTCTCCGAATAATGTGGTAATGGTGTCATAAGTCATAGTTCTAATGGGTATCCAGCATCCCCCTGAAAAAACAATTACTTAGGTAAACATTTAAGTCTGAGAAATTTAAATTGAAAAACAATATGTATATTATTTATTTTTATATAAATACAGTGAAGCCCAATTACATAAAATAGTAGATAATAAATAATTAATATATAATATATAGTTATAGCATATCATATATCTATAGACCCTTTTAAGTTATAGATTTATTTTTAAAAATTTTTGTTTTAAATATACATTGATTAATAATTCATTTAAAGAATGTATGGTATTAAACTTCTCAGAGAATTTTAAAATTATTTAACAAGTGATTAGACAAAATTTTATGTAGATACAATTTTAATTGTTATTTATAATTTTATTTGGTTGTTTTTATAAGAAACTGAATGACTTACCAAAATACCAACTAACTGTGTACAACGTTCACCATGGTTAAAGTGGACTCGTCGAACAGCAGATATACTTAATATACGTATTATATGCATCATTGCGAGCTCCTGGATACCTTGCATTCATATTCAAAATTTTCAAATCTGGATCAACCATCTTATAAATATAATTTAATAATTAAAATTTATAATATGAGTTTTTCTATTTCATAAATAATAAACAATATTTATTTTAGACATAACGGGGAGTAGATAGTTTTAATACTTACTGCTTGGACATTAAGCGAATGATTACTATGGTGATTGACATACGACTCTTTGTGGACAGTTGGAGCAAGAATATTGATGTGAGTGCAGTAAATTGATCCTGAAGTTTGTTCAAAAAGTGCTGCTTCAAATTTTTTGTCTTTCAACAGCTGTAATTGGAAATTTTACCAACTGTCTAAAGAGACAACACAGCATTTGTGATGCTACTAATAGATTGGCTTCAGATGGCTGACTTATGTTGAGGATAGAATTACCACCCAAACCTATAAGGATAATTACCTTGAGCGTAGAAATGAACAGTAACTAGAAACTGAAATAAAATATTAGATTAAATCAAATTCACCAATTTAATCACTAAAATTATTGCAAATAAATTAACTTACTTGCACTTTTGGAAATAACCCTGAAGAACGTTGATTTTACAATAAAGGCATAATAATATTTATTACATCAAATGCTAGTTTGGAATTTATGTGGTACATGAATATAAATTCTTCGAGAGGGAGATAAAAAGGATTTTGTTCATCTCTCAAAATCCTTCTTCAACACGCCTTTATTGTAGTCCAACTTTTTATTTCAATAGCATAAGTTCCCACCTTAAAAATTCTGAGGCCATGTCTATCTGAGGAAATCGTACTTAGTAATAAATACTTCACAAGGTCAAAGTTGAAAATTTGAAAATAGTAAATAGGTAGATAACATCATAATAAATCAACGATGACACGAAATATGACGTTTTTCCTCTTATCCATCTCCGGTAAGTATTATTGAGGGGTCTTGATGGGTGTATCAGATTAACGACATTTTATTTTCACTATCGACAGTTTAAACGAAAATAGTTAAGTTAACGAATTTTGTAGTACAGAATCGCTTTTATTGATAATATTCGATAAAAGAATCTTCGTTAGCTTAACGAATCAAAAGTTGTCGTTAAGCTACTTTATCCTAGTTTGTGTGATGCCCCCGCTGAGACTATCGGCATCACGATCGTTGTTGTTGTTTTTGATGTCGTAGGAATCGCTTTCAGAACGCGTTTCACCAGTTTTGACCTCTTCGGCTCTGTCTTATTGATGGTCGAGGAATTCGGTTCTTTTGGACGTATCTTGATAGGTCGAGATTTTGGACGATTGATTGATGTTTGTTCGGTGGTCATAGCCAACACTTTTTGCGCTAACGATTTATTCACAGCCGATTGTGTAATTGATTTTTTAACGGTCCCTTTAGTAGCACTCAATTCTTTATGTTGCACTTTTGGTTTTACTTGTACTGGATGGACTTTTTCAACAGTCGTCGACAATTCTCCAACCACTTCTGTTTGTTTTTTGACGATTTTTCGATGGATTTTCTTAGGAGTGGTTCCTTTAACGTTTTTAGACTTCTTCTTGTCACTCAACACCAGTTTCTCATTAGATAATTTGTTCATCGTTTGGTGTTAAAAATGTATTTAATAATTTAATATATGTTCGATCTAGTCTGTGTATTGTATTTAAAACTTGTTTATTATTATTCATTATCATTACGCGGTTGTTATAGCGCCATTTGCAACGGTGAACTGCCAACTACATAAATATTATTTTTCTTTTTAAACAACAATATTTTTCATAAAATATATTATTTTTTTGTCTCCAAAAACAATATCACAATTGTTCTTAAATTTACTCTTTCAATGATGAATGCATTTTAATCATTACAAGATAATATCATATAATAATATAGCCATATGGGTGTACCGTAATTTCGTTGCTGTAATTTGGTCTCACGACAATTAGCCACTTATCGATATTGACAATGATATTATTTGGCTATATATAGTTTTATAAGGTAAATACGTGTGTTATCGACGCAAAACGTGATAAAAAAAAAATATTTAAAATAAATGCACGGGAATTTGTGTAATTTGAAGATATTATATTTTTATAAAATTGTATTAGATTTTTTATTAGATTAGTGTAGTGATAAATGTATTTATTTTACAATTATGTGTGTCCATAGACACTTTTTATAATAGAACAAGTGCTTTTGTCATCAACTTTGATGGAAGTTTCTTGTAAAAAATAGTCCCGTAGCTTTGGTCTTTCAACTTAACACACGTAATATTTTCTTACTTATCCGAATAGTAATTTATATATTATAATTAAACACTTAAAAGAATGTTTTGCCATACCTGTAAATTTAAATGATGTTTTTAAAAAAATGATTCAAAATTTTCCAAAAGATTATTTTCATTGCAATTAATATAAAATTAAACACTTAAAACCTAAATCTAAACTATACCTTTGGTCTTCAAAATTTGAGGTTTTTAAAAAGGATATTAAAAATCTTGCTAAAATGACGAGTGGAACACTCTCCCGAAAGTTTCAAATAATACAAACCAATTAAAAATGATTGGTTATGAAATTTTGACCATTTTTGGATCTACTTACATTGTGCGCGAACATTTTCAAATAAGAAAAATAAACTTAGAAGCCTTGATGCTTGTTTGAAGCTAAAAACTACAGACTATTCGCCAGATTTGAATAAACCGTGTACAGAGATTCAGTGTCAAAAATCCCACTAAAGTTGATGTACATATTATATCACTACTGCAGTACTGCTATAACGGCAGAATATAAACCGTTAAAATAAACACAGTACTACTATAGAAGTAATAATTTCTTTGGTTTTATATGAAAGAGCATGTTTTAATGTCCCACTGCAACACTTCAGAACATTGGATAATGTATTATTTATGGTATTTTTACTAAAAAATGTTTAGCTTTATTTGTGGTTCTTTTTTCTTAGGTGTTTCCATGAACCCTAATTCGATATTATTATTATTACTTGTAATTTAGCTATATCATTATTGCTTTATAATATTACAACATGATATACACAGTTGTATATCATGTCTACGCCATGTATTTGAATCATTGTCCATAGATACGCATTGTTGTTCATACAAATATTTAATTCGATTATAAATATCGTTTATACATATATCGATTTTACAAAATAAACTAAATTGTTCAACCTTATATATAAAAAAAAAATGATATGTATCTTATATATCATAACCTATATATAACTAATGACATTTGTTGTCGATGTCTATCTTAGATCAATAAAAAAAAAGTATTGATTTTTTTTTTTTAAACAACGATTATTAATTTTATTCATGTATCATAATATCGATGGTGACAAGGAAAAAGGGTCTAAGCGACATGACTTTTTCTAATAGATGGAAAAATACATATTACATACATTGCGCGTGAGCAAAAACAGCTGTGACCGTTATTATGATGACAATTTGAATTTAAAGTTTGTGGTCTAAGCAACACTTTTATATTTTGTATTTTCTAATAAAGGGTCTAAACGACAACAATAGGGAACAAACGACATTAGTACAACTTTTTAGGTGACAAGCGACGTTTGTGCGTGACGTACTCGTACCCACATTTTTCGTACGTATATAAAGTATTTCTAAACATTATTATGATAGGAATGATAAGATTGTAATACAACTGACATCACCTTAATTAGATTTTGTTTGCGTTTATTTTAGCATTGAAATGGTTCTTTTTACCAGAAAATCGTCGATAACGATGACTATAATTAGTGTATATCATACATTTTATAATTATTTTATCACTTTATTATTACACAGGAATTTAGTAATTGTTTATATTTTTTATTAAAGAAAAATAAGATGTTTAATGTTATTTTAACCATATTTTAATAGTATTTCAGTATCAAATAATGTCTAGAAATAGGTAATTCTTATATTTTTATTTGACTTTGATAAACTAAGTCATGTGATAAGAAGTAACTTTTTATGTTGGTATTAATTTAATATTGAAGGATACACTTTTTTTTTTAAATTATTTTTATCACAATATTTTAATATAGATTCATATTTTTTTTTACAGAAAATATTTATAAATATCTTACTGTGAAGAACATGTTATATAATATTATTATATTGGTCTTAAATAAAAATAGTTTTCACTAAAAATATGGGGATAAATTCATTAGAATCATCATATAAATTAAGTTAAATTAAAGGGAATAAGCGTCGTAGATAATAAGTATAAAAATAAAAATTGGGCCTAAGCGCCAAAATTATTAAAAATACTTGTTTAAATTACGGTATGTACGTGTAAATAATTATTTAAAGTTAATTAAAATTATGAACATACATAAAGAACATACAAACAAAAAAAAAAATTCTATGAAAAAATGCCATATTCTTACTATAAAAAAGTTATTGCTTAAATAGAAAAAAAAATTAAATCATCAAAAACAGTTTTTTGGCTCTCCCGAAAACTATGAATTATGTCGCTTAGACTCTTTTGCCTTGTCACCATCGATATTTGATACCTCGAATTCATTTCCGAAGAAATAATTGGTTTAACCACCAATCCTTTTTCACTGTATTTCTTTTTCTCACAAGATTCACAAAAATTTAAATATGACGTTATTGTTTCCCTAGTTATAATTTTTATTTATTTCGTATTCCATACGATTTTTACCACTGCCCAATAGATAAAATGTATTTTATATACAATTTTGAATAACTCTTTATTATAAGCATATCATTTTGCACAACTACCTTCTGCAGTTATTGACAATTGGCATAGGTAATTACCTAGTACGGTAAATAACAAAAATAACTTTACACAATAGTATTTAAAAAATGTCATAGTTTATTGTAAAATTGCAATTATTTGCGGATTGAATTGAATATAAAAATATTTAAAATTAATTAATTTTTCGTCTCATAATAATACCTATACTGGCTATACTGTCATTACGTCATATTTTTTCAATAATTTTGAATTGGTTTTCTTCTCTAGTTTAAGTTGTTTTAAATAATTAATTATTTCATAATATTTAGATTAACTTTTACTTATAAAAATAATGCTAGTTTTTTTCGTTTCGATAACTTTGTTCAAATGTTCATAAATTTAGATTGCATTTTTAAAACATGTACAAAATAACGAGATATATTATAGTATCGTGTACAATACAAAAACTCGATTGGTTAGTCTAAAATATCAATTATTATTATTATCATTTATTATTGTTCATATTATATTGTTAACTGATTTTATCAAGACAGCTATTATTTCTTTTATCATTATCCATATGGCCATATCCATATGGGAAAACTATGATTCTTAAATAGGCAGTACGGTAAATAACAAAAATAACTTTACATAATAGTATTTAAAAAATGTCATAGTTTATTGTAAAATTGCAATTATTTGCGGATTGAATTGAATTTATTATAAAAATAAAATGACAATATTTGTTATTCCATCAAAACATTCGTAAATATTATGATACAAGAATAAAATTAATAATCATTGCTTTTGAAAAAAATCAATACTATAAATTATAATTTATAAAAAAAATAAAAAATAATATTAGTTGGTTAAAAAAAAAATTCGTAGTTTACAATGTTTACATAACCACTAACATATCCATTATCATACATTATTCTTGATTTAAATTTTAATCATGCTGATCACCAGACCACAAATAAATAATAATATTAATTATTTTTAAATATCCGTGTATCATCAGATACATAAATACATTTAAAAGAATAAAAGATCTGATATATTATAATATTATTAATTATTATTTATTATTATTCGTAATTCGTAAATCGTATTTGCTCAATTTAAGTATTCAACACTTGTACGAAGGAACAATCATCGTAAATGTACAATACAAAACGAAACATGAGAGTTGGCGGCCATTTAGTGTTTAACAATTATAAATCATTAGTATATTATATTTAAATTCTTTTTGTACTCGACCAGGCTATGAATATATTGTATAAACATAATACAAGTATAATAATAACGGGTAGAACTAGAGCATAATAAACATATTGTGCAGTATTTATAAACTGTAATTAAAATTATATACTATTTTACATGCGATAACCGACGTCGTAGCCCATCGATAAATACATGTTAGTCCGCCGCGTTTTCCGTCGAATTCAAAAAGCATTACCTAACTTATATCGGAGTAGCTAAACATGACGGGCGTTTCCATCAGCGGCGGAAAACGTAAGCCGACCAGCGTTAATATTGTGACATAGTACATATTTTGTTTTGACTTCACGATAATATAATCGACGAACATTATCAGCTGATAACCGAAATATAATAAACGATTGAGACTTGAGAGTAAAAATAAATTATTATGTCGACGCGCGACGTCGACGTCTACAATAATTCGTTGAAAACAATTTTTAATACTTAATTAATATTTATATATATATATTTATTTAATTTTTATAATCGGTCATTTACACAGAAACGAATACAAAATATGTAAATTCCATTAAAACACGAGTTGCGTGTTTCGACTTGTTTTGTGTTGACTATGTTCTCACTTGTCAGATTCTTATTTATTTGTTATTTAAATAGTTAAAACTAATAAAACTAAAAATCTCGGTATGCTTCACATTGTTTTTCAATTAGGAACGACAACTAAATTTAATAATTTGCAGTCGTATTTTTATCGCAACATTCAAAACCCGCAGTCTAACAAGCAAAAAATAATCAAAATTAGCTTTTGAAATAACCATCAAAATTTGTACCTATTGTATTTTGCAGTGGCGTATTTAGGATTTTGTCAAGCGGCCAGGGGAGGATATACGTTGGTAAATAAATATTTCCTCGACAGGGTACACTTATCACCACTGTTTCTCTTAAAATGTTAAACATTTATATACTTTTTATCAATAAGTACCTATGTACACAAATATATAAATCCGTTCTTTTGTTTTGAAAATTCATAGGTGGTAATTAATTTTTTATAAGATGGAGAAAACTATGAGAATACAATATGTAGTACCTAAAGATGAATATACAAATTTACATGTGATCCGAACTTAAAGGTCTCCTCAAATGCAGCATACAGTTACTAAATAAGGACCGTTTTTTGGTACTGACACTAGCGCGAGTGTTCAACTATAATGAGTAGTGAATTATTATGCTGGATTAAAAATAAAATATTGCAATCATAAATTATAAAAAATAAGTAACAACTCGTATTTCATTCGATTATTGGAATTTATTGTTTAGAATGCTTATTTATAAATATACGCCTTCGCCCTACAATATGTTTTGAAATAGCAACCAAACGGCAAACACTTATTATTAAAATCATGATAATAGCCGGATCGTTATTGACAATAATGACGATGACACTGACTGCATTTTACGATTTACGATACGGATTGTTTTCAATCATTTACATATTTAGCAGTAAGTCGTGTATGGACTACGGGCAACATACATAATATTTCCAAATTCTTAATTTATCAGTATTATTAAGATTTACGATCCGAAGCATTTTCAATCATTTTGTTCTGTATTTCTATAACATACGTATGCAATTATTAAACCTATACTAGTAGAAAATACACCGTCTATCCTCTCATATCACCCCCCCCCCCAATCCGTATTTACGCCACTGGTATTTTGTATTATTTCGTATTCGTATAGACTAGTCACTGCTCACTACTCACTAGTATACTAAACAGTATAGCTACGTCGTACGTACACATATTGCAATGTTTATAACAAATTTTATCTTATCTAATTTACAAACCGTTCTTTCCAGTTGCGTCCTAAATTTGGAATAACCCGAAACGTACATTTTTGTTATCTTTTCTCCGCGAAAATAAGTATTGCCAGTATTGGTTAATGGTTATTGTGTATATAACGTTATTAGTACCAAACGGCTAACAAATAACTTTAATACGTATTGCGATAATATATATACATATATAATTTCACATAATATAATCTTATAAACATAACTAAATATTCGAGAATAACAGGTTGTAACAGAGTATCTACCTCTACATTAGCTACTATAATAATATTAAATGTACATAATATTATCCTTTACAATAAACGCGAGAGAGAGAGAGAGAGAGAGAGAGTACTAGAATACGGACGATGACCTTTTAAAAGGTCTTTTTGTGCTTTTTAAAAACGTTAGTGTTTACTATTGCATGTTAGTCTGTTAAGAGGCGTACTCGTTGTATAGTACTTGTACCTCGTACAGTTGTACGTCTGACTACGACGATGAATTGTGTGAACAAATTATGATCCGATTTCGTCGTTTGTGGATAAACGTGCGTGGCGATTTCGTGTCGATTTCGATATTCAGGCGTTACCCCATCGGACATCGTTGCTGATAACTCGATGCATCATTGGTCGGATACAGCTGATTACGAAACGATTACATATTTTACACTTTTACACGGCATTACTACTACAGCAGTACAACACTAATATTCAGGTACGTAGAAAATTCTAGTATTCAGTCTTTATGAAAAATTGAAATCCATTTGTGAACATATCTTAAATCTGTTACAGTCGTTGTATTTGCCGTTTTATTAAGCACAGACAACTACAACAAATTGACATTCAACTTGACCAGTCGAGATTACTGTTTTGTATAACCCATTCAAGTGTAATTGAATTTAATAATTACAATTTTTATAATTTTATCATTCAGTTTCAGTTGTCGTACAGTCTCTACCGTTTATCGCGATCCAAGCACTCGTTGTTTTCTAGTAGGTGAGTGATTTTAATAAAAACTCATTGATTTAAATGTGCTATGGTCAAAACAACCACATTTATTTAATATCTTATATATTCAATATATATTTTCACACCTTAGTATTTATAATTTAACATTCCTTTTAACCAGATAAATATGATTAATTAAATACGTACAGAAATTTAATTATTAAATCACTCAAAGGAAAAGGCAATACCCAAGTTGGATAGCAATAATATTGTGGTCACATTGATCGTTAAACGATTAATCGCATTAACTTGACTTTAAATTATCATTTTATCAGGTTTTGTAAATGTGATCAAATTATCGATTTGTAATGATTCAATTTACATTGATGAACAAATTCAAAATTATATCATAGTCCAAAATACAATTTTCAGGGTAATTTATTCCATACATTGTTAATATTGTTTGATAAGTAGGTATTAAATAATATTTAAATATTACTTAGGCAATTGTTTCATTAAAAATAAAGAAGCTATTACATGTATAATTTTTCAATGTTTAGATTTCTTTACAATAGTAATATTATGACAAAAAAAAAAAAAAAATTGTACCAAATACAAAATGTCAAATAACTTAGATAATTATTTTTATATCTTTTTATTTAACTTAAAAAAAAAAAGTAAGAATGTAAGTTGACTATATTATTAAATGTTTTGAATTAAATTAAATTTTAAACTGTATCACTTAGTAGCTAGTGTTCTCTTATTTTAATGTTTCTATCTGGTATAATTCTTAGTGGATATTAAATTAATTGATAATATGATCTTATAAATGTAAATATACCCAGTTGTAAAAGTTATAGCTCTCGCATTGACCATACCATAAATACCACACACAATATTAAAATGTGATTATTACAAAAAATACATACAAGATATTCAAGTAGAATTTTTAATTATTTTTCCTTTTCTTTTCCACTTTCTATAAAAAATAATTTCATACATTCAAAAGTGTGTTTATAGTGTAACAATTATAAAAGGTAGTTAATTCAAATTATATTTTTATCTTCAGATATTTACATTTCATTCCTGTTATTATTAGGTACTAGATATTTAAATTGAACTACATTTGACATAACTGTGATTTAAATTATGAAAAAATATATTGTGTGTTCTATTTAGGAATTTTTACTAGTATTTTGAATGTTTTCTAAAATAAAAACAAGTTTGCATTCAAAATTTTATTTTTTCAAATTATCATAGTCATGATGGAATTCCTTGAAAATGAATGCATTTACTAGGTTGTCACGATTTCTTTTATTATTATTATTTGTTAATTAATGGTTTTGATTAGTTTTTTTTAAAACTAATATCTTGTAGTTAGTAATTCATACCTATGTAATAAAGATAAAATTTGTTTTAAGCTAAACATTTTAAATTTTATAATTTTAGCAGATATTCTAATAAAATTATACCCGACTACCTTAAGAAATAATAAAGGATGATAAAAAAAAAATTAAAAGTTATTTGAACATTTCAAATTCAATAAAAATTATTTTTCCATTTTTTAATTGATAAAAATGTGTAATATTCAAATTTGTTCTTTAGAAGTCTAATGTATTGAAAGTGTTCTTTTCCAAACACAGATTTTAACTTGTAAATTGTTAATATATAAGTTACGTTAAGTAATCAAAACTTAGTTGTTTTAAATTTTTTTACAATTTTTAAAAAATAAACTTATTTATTAAATTTTATTAACCAAATTTAATAAGTATTATTTTGTTTATTTTTCAGGCTCAAAATAAGTTTAGTAAGTATATTAAATATTGCTTTACAATGGCACCCAAATCAGTGTCGTCTCAAAATCAAAACAAGTCTAAGAATAACATTTTTCTCAAAAAACTCAATCATGCTTTGGTAATTAACAATAATTTACAAAAACATGTTGAAGAGTTATCAGAACAAAATAAAGAATTATCAACCACTAGGAATAATTTATCAATGGAGAAACTGTCATTGCAAAATGAAAATAACTCTATTAAAAATTCAAACATTCAATTAACCACAATGCATAATACAATGATTAAAAAACTTACTGCCCTAGAACAAACTATTCAAAGCTGTATACCTGCATTGGTAACTTTGTCGCAATGTATTCCATCTATGTTAGAAACTGTACATGAAATGAGTAAATTTGAGATCAAAGACTTTAACAAGGAAAAGAAAGAAAAACAGACAAAATTTGTAAGGCCTATGATTAATGGTATGACCATTGCTCAACCAGCTGTTTCAATAAGACGATTTGATATGTCACCTATCGTTGAAAGTCCTAGTACTAGTACTGAACAAACACCTAAAAGACCAAGAAAATTAAGTTATAGAAGTTCACCACAATGTAAACTTAATATGGAACCATATGTAAGATTGAAAGATGTTGCCGCTATGCTGAAGAACTCCAAAGCTGTTCCTAATGAAGAAGGTCCTCAACGTCGATTAAATGAAAGTTTAGGTGAAGGTCCAAGTTGGTTACATAATCCAGAAAATCAAGCTCAAAGTTCTAACAATAATACTAATGCGGTTCAAAATGTTAAAAATTCTCCAAAGCCAACAACATCTAATGAAGTTCAAGCTGATGTGACAGCAATTGCTTCTACTTCAAGTGGTAATGTGGAT
The DNA here is from genome assembly GCF_003676215.2 of Rhopalosiphum maidis. Lineage (NCBI taxonomy): Eukaryota > Metazoa > Arthropoda > Insecta > Hemiptera > Aphididae > Rhopalosiphum > Rhopalosiphum maidis. Next base: position 27,951,809 of record NC_040879.1, read on the forward strand.
AATACTAATGGAATTGAAGAACGCCCAAATGAATCAATATCTTCTATTAATTCAAGTATGCTGAGAAACGTTACATGTCGAAAACGTACTAGACGATCTAGTGAATCAAGCAGTGCATCAGATATTGATGATTCGACTTCTTCATCAAGACCTAGTAGATCTGCATCAAAAAACATCAATTATAAAGAAAAGAGCATTGGCGGTAAACTCAGAAGATAATTATATTAACTATCATAAAACTAATAAAGAAATAGTTTATGATATTTAATTATGTGTATTTTACATTATATGTCATTTTTCATTATTATTTAACTACAGCTATTTTTTAAACTATTATGATTTAGTCTAGATTTTAATTATGAACTCCATATTATGTTTATTTTATTTTACTAAGGGAAGTAAATATTATAGAAATCAGTCTTACAATATTAAGTAAATTCTAAGTTCTTAAAAAAAAAAAAAAAAATAAAAAAAAAAATTAACTACAAAAGAAAGGGTTTTGTTGGTAAACTCAGAAAATAATTATTTAATATATCATAAAACTAATAAAGATAATGTTTATGATATTTAATTATGTATATTTTACATTAATATGCAATTTTCCATTGTTAACAATTTTTTTTTTTTCATTATAATTTGGTATACATAGTTTTAAATTAAATATTATGTTTATTTTATTTTACCACAGCAAATTACTATGATAAAAATCAGTTTTAAAAATTGTATGTAAATTTTAAAATAGTTCTTTACAAAATAATTTATCAACTACCTAGAGAAGGGCCTCAATGGTAAATTTAGAATATAGTTATTTGATGTACCTATCATAAAACTGATTAAGAAATTGTTTATGATATTTAATTATGTATATTTTACATTGAAATGCAACTTTCCATTGTTATCAAATTTTTTTTTAAATTTATTATGATTTGGTATACATTGTAGTTTTAAATTAAATATTATGTTTATTTTATTTTACCACAGCAAATTATTATAATAAAAATCAGTTTTACAAATTGTATTTAAATTTTAAAATAGTTCTTTACAAATAAATATATCAATTGCCTAGAGAAGGGCCTTAATGGTAAACTCAGAAAATAATTATTTAATATATCATAAAACTAATAAAGATAATGTTTATGATATTTAATTACGTATATTTTACATTAATATGCAATTTTCCATTGTTAACAATTTTTTTTTTTTCATTATAATTTGGTATACATTGTAGTTTTAAATTAAATATTATGTTTATTTTATTTTACCACAGCAAATTACTATAATAAAAATCAGTTTTACAAATTGTATTTAAATTTTAAAATAGTTCTTTACAAATGAATATATCAATTGCCTAGAGAAGGGCCTTAATGGTAAATTCAGAATATAATTATTTGTTTACCTATCATAAAACTGATTAAGAAATTGATACTTAATAGTCTGTATGTAATTTTTCATTTTTAGTAAACAACAGTTGTTTTTTTTTAACTTGTTATTATTTTTTGTTTGTTTTAATTATGAACTAAATAATAATAATATGTATATTTTATTTTATTAAAAGAAGTTAATATAATTTAAATCAGTTTTTCAAATATTTAGTAAATTTTAATAGTTGCGCTTTGTTGAATGTGGATTAGCAAGCAAATCATTTGTATTAATATATTATGCAATAAGAGTTAAAGAATGTATGTATAAAATATAATATAACAGTCAACCACATTTTTGATAATTTATTATAATTATTTAGTTCATATAATATTTATATCATTATTATGTTTTTGAGTAGTATTCATTACAGATAAATTACCGAAGTAAAAGACATTTTATGTAAATTAATTGACAAGTATTATGAATTAAGTTTTTAAAGTCCATATAAGGTCATAATTTGTAAAATATTATAAATATTTTCGTATTCAATATATTGAATTAAAATATTTGAACTTATTATATTATACAATAGAGCTTCAATATTCCGGACGAATTCAGACTGAGTGACGTCCTCATTAGCTATTCATCCAGATTACTGGAGGCATTTTTAAGTACCTACTAAAATGACTAAGACATTTAGAATTGTCATTTATTATAATAAAACAATTATTTACATTCAGTACAAATTATTTTTATAGTCCACAACCAAAAAATTAATCAAACAGCTCCCTATGTTAAATATAAACAGTGAAAGTTCCATATAACGAAGTCACGTGGAGAACAAAAACAATTCGTAATTTAGAGGAATTTGATAAGTAGAATTACATATTTTTTTTTACAACATTATTTATTACATATTTCATATTCTATAATGTATTAAAAAAAAAAATCTAAAAATTATTAAAAAATAAACATAAAATATATTATATATTATAAATCGTCAAAAATGTATCATATTTGTTATTTTAATTAATAATATCTTTTGGTAAAATGTAGTATAAAATTTCGTTTACAAAAACGGGTTTGTTATCGAATAGTTTACGTGTTGTATAGAAACATCAGATTCTTTATACAGAGATAAATTTACGTATATTAACAATGAAGGTCATGGTTCTCAATAATTTTTTTAACAGAAAATTTTGTTAAATGGAAGTTTTACTGTATTACCTATTGTAACATTTTTAGATGTTACTAACAGATGGATAGAAAGTTCTAGAGCTAATATGTAATAACTCATTAAGTATTTAGAAGGAGTAAAATTTGGATAATAGGAACAGACTTTGAGGAACATAATTCACGGAAATTATAATGTGTCCAGGATTAAGTGACAAGATAAGCATGATAAGAAATGTTAATAAATAAGAAATATATTTACAGGAAAAATAGTAGGTACACAATGTGCTAAACATAATATAGAAGTAAAATACGACAAATTAGGAATGTAAACCGACTTCATATGTAAGTATTTATGACAAAACATTTTTTAATATTTTATTTTATTTTTATGTTTTACACGAACAGGAAATAAAGTTGATATGGTGACCAAAGAAACGAGTTATAATTAAGAGTTTAAGACACAAATGAACGAGGGAACAGTAAAGCGTTTTTAAAGTTTAATGTTATTAAAATCATTACAATGTCTTTTAATAAATCCTAACTATCTTGCTGGTTTGTTTATAATTATAGAGATGTGATAATTAAAATTTAAATCAGATGAAAATATAATTTCCAAGTCCTTAGTATGTGTAACGATTGGCAATATAAAATTTGATATTGAATAAGAAAAATATATATGTTATTTTTTTTGATAAAAAGAAATAACACAGCATTTAGATATGTTTAGACTCATATTATTTTCAACGCACCATTTTTCCACTGTAGTTAAATCATTTTGCAGCTGATAAGTCATCAATTGACTTAATAGATCCAAGTAATTTGCAATCATCAGCAAAGGAATATAATTTAGCAAATTGTAAATTAAAAGTTATATCATTTATAAAAATATTGAATAAAAGAAGGAAAAGATGAGGAACTCCGGAAGAAACATGAATGAGATTAGATATTAAGTTTTTGTATTTAATAACTTGAAATCTGTATGTAATAAAAGATGTTAACCAAGATAGCACGGGATTACACCTATACCAATGTTTAATTTTTGTGATAATAGGAAATGATTTACTCTGTCAAATGCCTTTGCGAAATCAGTATAAATTATATCAGCTTGATTTCCCTTGTTAATGCAGTCGAGAATATTATGGTAAAAAGTAAGCAGATTTGTGTTAGATTGTTAGTTGATTTATTATATTATATGTTGGTTATCAACCAATATATTCTTAAAAAACGGGGTGAATTTTTTAGATATTTATTCTTCAAATGTTTTTGGTAAGATAGAAATGATTGAAATAGGACGGTAGTTTTCTATGTCAGCTACGTTATTGTTTTTAGGAATAGGAGTTAGTGAGTTACATATGAGGTTTTTCAATAGGTAGGATATATTCAAGATGAAATTAATTGATTGAAAAGATAATGAATAGGAAAAATAATAAAAAGGTAGTTAATACAAGATTTTAGATAAATTAAAAGAAAAAAAATCTCATCAAAAGATAGATAAATAAAGTTTATATCTGTTATAGTTATATCTCAGTTAAGTAGTAGTAGTCTTTATCTCTAACTAAGTCAACGTAAGCGAACAAAAAGAACCAGTAGAAACATTTACATTTACAAATGGAAGCAACGAACCCAATGATGATTCCTGTCCAGCCCCATCAAAGGAGAAAATCCAACAACAAATTCAAAGACTCAATAACCACAAGTAACCCGGGGAAGATGATCTTCAAGGGGAAGTATTCAAGTATTCAGATAGCTCCATGATAGAGAGTATATACTTGTTAATAAAAGAAGTGTGGGAAAAGGAAACTTTACCGGTAGATTTGGGAATAGCATTTATTATATGCCCAATTTATCTAAAAGGTGACAAGCAAATCTATAGTAACTATAGAGGAATAGCGTTGCTAGATACAACATATAAGGTATTGTTATATTGCATCCTGGATAGAATCAAACCTCTGGCCGAAGAAATGGTAGGTGACTATCAATACGGATTCAGACAAAACAGGTCAACGACGGACCAGATTTTTATAATTAGACAGTTATTCCAGAAATGCTGGGAATACAATAAGGAACTCCATATAATCTTTGTAGATTTTCAAAAGGCGTATGACAGTATAGATAGAACTAGCATAATCGAAATTTTGAACCATTTCCATTTCCCAAGGAAAATAATACATTTAATTGAAGCTAGTATGAAACAAACTAAAGTTAAAGTCAAAGTAAGAAATGCAACATCAAGGATGGTGGAGGTAAGACCCGAACTACTTAGACATGGTGATGCCCTGTCACCAATCCTTTTTAATTTGGTATTAGAGAAAGTGATTCGAGAAATGAATATTGGAAAAGATGAAGGAGTATTATTGGATAGAACTTGCTTTAGTTTGCTTGCCTATGCAGACGACATAGCCCTGCTAGATGAAGAGGAACAGAATGTGTTAGACTTATGTGGCAGGTTAATAGAATCGGCAAAAAAGGTGGGGCTGCATATCAATACGAAGAAAACGCAGTACATGAAAGTTAGTAGGGAACTAGGTAACGTTCCTATAACCGAAACCATAACAGTGGATCAAAAAAAAAAAAAAGGTAGATTTCAAATACTTAGGTACTATTGTTACACAGAAGAATGAATGTCAAATAGAAATTCAACAAAGAATTAAAATTGGAAATAGGTGCTTTTTTGCACTAAGCAAACTATTGAGCTATAAAATCCTTTCAAAAGAGGTTAAAATTCAGTTAAAACTGACAATCATACGACCAATTATCATATATGATTCACAATGTTGGACTTTGCGAAAGACAGAGGAGGATAGATTACATATTTTTGAGAGGAAGGTATTGCACAAAATATACGGACCCATATATGATCAAGATATTCAAGGATGGACACAACCAAGTACTAATAGAGATATTCAATAAATTAGGTATTGTAATGATATTAAACGGAGTAAGTTGGAATGGGCAGGCCACGTATGTAGAAAGTAAGATTCAATGGTTCAAAGAGTGCTCCAAGAAAACACGAGGAGCAAAAGACCTCTGGGTAGACCAAGGCTACGCTGGGAAGATGGCATAAAAAAAGATTTCCTAAAAGCTTGAGGAGTGGATTATGGAGTCATGGATTGGAAGGAGGCAGCGGAAAATAGAGAAGAATGGGGGAAGATCTATTCTACGGCAAGATAGTCTCAAAGGCCTTGAAAAAAGCGAACAAAAAGTTGTTCTAGTGATTGACACGTTTAATAAAAAAGGATTCAATGAATTATTTACAGCTATTAGTGTACTACCGCCTCTAGAACATGCTACGATAAGGTGTGACCGGGAACCTGTGTTGTGTGGCATTGTCGTAACTATGATACAAAATACTTAAGACTTAACATGCGAATACTCTTAACTTGTAATTGTAAGAGTATGTGACAAAAAATCACTTTTACCGGACGAAAATTTTGATACAATTCACGTAAAAAATGGTCGACATTTCTGTGAACAAACAAGAAGAAAAAACCGGAGCGTCACATATACGTGTGTTTACGGTTGTATATATAGAAACATATTGCCATATTGGTACATATTTTAATCGACCTTTCCATTAAAAACTCATAGACTAGGTTTACTGTTTGCCGGGTTTTTAATTTCTAATCACTTTCAGTAATTCATCATAGTAATGATTTTTTGATATAAGCCTCGCTGTATATGCTATGGATCGAAGTAACTGCATTGTTCGTATTAATGTAGACCATGCAAGTATACCTCCCGATAATGCGAAAAAAGGAGTTTCCCGAGATTACCTTTTTTAATATTCCGAGGGCTGCAAACGAGTTGTGTCTCAAATACTGAATTGTATTCATAGATTGTTTCGGTCACACACACGTTTGGTCCAACTAATATAATATATAATATAATATAATATAATATATAATATCTCCTTTCAAGTTCGAGTTATCACGACTCGATGTATAATTAAAAAGTAAAAATAACTACATAAATCATTTTAGTAATATTAAATATTATTAGGAATTTAAATGATACCGTTTTTATACATTTTATATGCATATTTTATTCTTATGTAAAAACATTGTTTTCAATTTATCAGCACACAACTTGTGTAACACTTCATAAAACAGTTGGAATACAATTCGAGTGCGTCCCAAAAAAAATAGGTCATACTATTTTTGACATAGCCCTAGTGCCCTAGTGCCTCTAGTGCGTCAATTAATTTAGAGGTGTGAGGTATCAATTATTATCGAAGTAAAAATGAAATACAATTTCTCCATCATTTCCAGTGCTTCACAATCATAGCTGTAAAAATTAAGCACCTACAAATTATTATAGTTACGTAGATTTTAATGGGAAATTGTACCTATAACAAAGTTACAAACTTTTAACTTAAACAATCTAAACACTTATATGCTTGAAAATTAAAAACTTATTTATTGATAAATTGATTACTGATTATAATATATTTCATGTACTGTATCGGGAATTTTTTGAAACGGAATATAATTACACAAATAAAGTAAATTTATTTATTTATATTTTATATTCAATATAATTTGTTGATAAGACTGCGGACGCTCTCGGACTATAAAAAGGTAAAAATTAAAAACGGGACGCACTTAGGATATCCCCGAGAAAAATGGCAGGACCCTTTATTAGATAGTAATATTTATGAATTATGTAATAGATATTAGGAAAGAAATGTATATTGTTAATATAGACAGTCGTTTTTTGAAAAAAATTGGATTATATACGTGTTCCAACGTGCAATGTACTAATATGAGTTTTTCACCGATAATAATTTTGAAAACATTTTTAAATTTATTATGAAGTATATTCTGAATCTTGACAGCGAGCGAGATATAAGTGTATCACGAGTCATAAAATGACAAAAATCTAAATTTATTTATTGGTGAAATGTTATAAATCTTTTTTTGATCGAAACGATATAAATTTTGGTTTCTTGGAACTTATTTTTAAAAAGAAAAAAAATCTTGGAGTTTTAGAAATGTCAATAAAAAATTAAATACTCAACATTTTAGATTCTGAATGGAGTGAGGTATGTATTGATTTACAATGCTGTATGTTTTTTTTTGTGTCTCGTTAGTCACAATTTTTGTTTATAAGCATTAAAAGTTCATATGCTTACAAAATAATCCTAAATCGTGAAAATTTGCAAGGAATTTTGAAGATGAAAATTCGTAAAATTTTTGTGATTTATACCTAAGGTTAAAAAACCCAATACAAGGTTATCCATAAGTTTTCTTTTGAGTAACAATAAAAAAAATTTAAATATAGGTAATAATTTAATATATTCTAATAATTATCCTAGACTGACAAATCATCTCCGTTCAGAATCGTTTTTACCTGCCATTGCATTCAAATTTAACACATCCATTATTCTGACTCGAATAATTGAAAATAGATTTCATAGTAAATTCAAATGTTTCCAAAATCATTGTCTATGTAAGACTCAAGTCAGTATGTCTATACGCGTATAGTTCTATTTTTGTCAAAAAATGGTAGTGGGAATTTGATACTGACCAATTTTAAGGAGTACAATATAGGCAATTTGTTATATATTCACGTACGGGTCGTGTAAATGTGTACGTGATAACTAGAGACTAGAGTTTGAATATAAATGCCTTAAAAACCATAAAATAGTTAAAACATTCTTACGTAATAATATAATTATGTTGTTGTAGATTCGGTTAGGTCGCAGACTCGCAGAATGTCTATTGACAACGATAATAAAGTCAAACCGTTTTTTGATGGATATAGCGTAGTTTAGAATAATTTTGTAGAGTACGCAATTATGAATTGCACACACTAATGTTTATTTGCTTCCAATACATTGATACGACCCTTATTTATATATATGAAATATATAATGCCTAGTTTTTACTCCTTAGAATGAATTGTTTTCAACTTTCCAGTGCATCGATATAAATTTTGTTTAAGGGGCAACATTTAGGCAACTTTTTATTTTTTTGTCACTGTTAGTATTTTGGTTTTACTGCTCATAAAATTGTTATTAGTGTGCGTCGTGAGTGGATTATGGGGGTACCAACGAATGACATTCTTGTACATACAATATGCACATACCAAAAGCTCGATAACAGTACAAAATTTACGACTATATGAATGAGTAGCTAAAGTAATTTATATAACTTATAAATAACTTATTGGTGTTTATTGTTTTGACAAAATCTGATTTGAATTCAGTAAAAAAAAATATAAACCCAGGCGCATGTCCAATAATATATATATATATATTTAATACATTTTATTTAAAAATTATAAATAATTAAAGTACAAAATTGAATTTTCTTTTTCATTTAATTATAAGGGAATTGGAAGCGGTGATTTTCTGTCTTTATCTAACATATACACGTAACATAGGATTATAGATGTGTTCTATTACCAACATACCGATTGATATAATGGAACGATAATAAAGATTTTGAATATACAGATTTGAATTTGGCGTCAAGTCTACTCGAGATCGATTTTCCCACATTTTTGATTTTAACTTCTTCAAAAAGCGAAATATATCAATTTTTTAATTAACCATTTTTAATATAACGTTTTTAGGATTTTAGTTACTACATAACTTGAATATGTCAAAAATGTAGGTCTTTTGAACTGAATTGACGGTAGCAACTGTTTAGATTTATTTGTACCACAAACAATTGACACCGTAAAATACTCGATCATCGTATTTTTAATCAAAGTAGTAATCATCAGTAAAACCTGGATAAGACGGAATCGCTTAGGTCCGTGCAATTTTCCCGTCTTAACTATAGGGTTTCCGTTTTACCGAAGTCCCATCTTATCAAGATTTTACTGCGTATATACTCGCTATGATAACGTCACTTTACAGGATTCCCTTATAATTGTTTGCACCGGGGCCAACAAAACGTATAGGTAGGGGGGGAGGGGTTATAATTGTGTTCAAAAAATTAACCCAAATGTCGAGCTTTCCCGTGTCAAGGGCATGCGCGCTCGTAAAGGAACAAACGCTTCGTGCCACGCGTATATAGCTTTAATAATAATACTGTCTTCGCGTTTAGGGGCTCGCGCGTGTACCTACCTCCCATCCACCTATACTCGCGACGTTTATTAATACATTTTTTCCAACGACAGCAAACATACGCGTTGGCGTATTATACACATATAATATGCGCGTACCCGTGTTATTAAGTACCATATCGGTTGTCGTGCAGCACAAAGTCGTGCGTAATATTAGGTTGTACCCGCGTGGCCGCTGTAAACGCACGTGGACAGAGGAGGAGTAGTACCGCAGCTATTGCCCCGTACACGACATTCGACGTTTTTAAATATTAATAACGCTCGGCCATACCGACCATCGGTGTATTATAATATGGGCAATGGGCGTACGGCCGAACTATCATTACGACACTATATTTAGGTCACCCGGCTATACCTTTACGATGATTACGGATGTACATACCTAACTATATACGTTTTATGCAGGCACGAGTTACCGAATTAAAAAATTTACTACATTACTATGTATAGTAGCTATGCGTTATGTGCGTTTACCTATAATATCATTTGGCCGACCACTCCTTATCATTATTTCGTCGTTGGCGTATAGGAAAACGTTTCAATGTGAAAAAAAAAACGATTTTTATACACAACAATCATATTTAAAATTTAACTATTTGTTTCATTCGAACAGAAAAATGCTCAGTGTTCGTAAAAAGAAGATCGTGTTTTTTTTAAACAATATCGAAGAAAATTTTAAGAGTTTGTGAAAACATATAATATACGTCTTTAATAATACTAAAAATCTTTGATTTTTATAAAAAGAAAAGATCTAAATTTAAACGTGCTAGATAAAATAACTTTATTTTGTATATTTTTTAAATTTACCTTTTTTTTATATTTTTCAATAAATTATCAAAAGTTAGTCGATTAAATTATTGAATTTTTGAAAACTGCTTATATCGCAAATAATTTTCTCTACTTATAAACTATGCACTTTTAATTACTTATTTCAAAACAATTCCTGTCACTACTTTTGTCAAAAAAAAAACATTTAGAGTGGTGTATTCTGTTGACGTTTACATGGTTCCATTTGTCTAGGTAACTTAAACTGTTAAATATGTATTTTTATACATACTTATGTGATCTACCAAAATTGTATTTATTATGATAGCGATAAGCCGATAACAAGCAACTAGAAAATTTGTAGAGTTTTATAAATAAATAAATAACTATTTATCATCTATGTTCAATATTTTTTCATCGCATTCGAATATTACGTATATAGTGTTGAGTCAGATAGATACTTATAATATGTTATTTAGTTATGTTTTTTTTCTAGTTAATTATTATTTTATAAATTGTCTCAACTACTACTAATCAATGATTATATGTGTACATAATTAATTTATAAATTGTCATATTAGACACTATAGTATAATAAATAAATATCATGCTCGTGTGTGTCAATGATAATAATTTCAACCATTTTTTTAAAATCTATTTGCTTAGGTTCTTTACATTATAAGTAATTTAAATTATAATTTTTAATTATTTGGATTTTTATACATAAAATTAAATCGATAAATATTGTTTTATATTGTCTCGTTACATTTTATTGATTATAATATATATATTACAGTGTGAAATTCTGTCATTTTATAAAATTGTTTAATAAAACACCTTTTATGGATTTTGGGCAAACTAATAATATTGATTTTGTCACGCATAAGAAAGAAATGGATAGAACGTCTCAATTTCTCTGTTATTAAATAAAATATAGGTACCATTGCACTAATACTTATTAATAATAAAAACATAAAAGTATGATTTATTAATTTAAACGATTATCTATATTACCTATGGTTTTTGTATATAAATTAGCACTTTGGTGAGTCAAAAGTGTAAATTGTTTTATTTGATAGTTTTGAAAATATTTAATTTGTTCTTTTTTTGTTTATGGACAATTTTTATCTTATGAAATATTTTTATCTTTATAAACAAAAATTATAAAAAATAAACAAATTATTTAAATATGTCAAATATTCAAAACAAAAACTTATTTTTTAACTTCTTTGGTGTATGAAACGAGTTTTTACTTGGAAAGCAAAGTCTTATCGTCTTAGGATTTTATTATAAAAAATAAAAATAAAATAAATTCAATTTTCACTTAAAATCATGCCCTAATGTATACCTTTTGTATATCCTGTGTCGTTTTTTACTCTTGATGACCTTACAAAACTTCATTATCTTATCACCTAGCGACGAGCGTATTCGCTTACACGTTCATGTGTACGGAAACAACACAATCATGTGTATCATAGTTTAATACTATACAAACAGACTTTTTAACTACAGAACACATTAACTTACATGGTCAAAACGAATACGCAAACGAATCGATAATACACTTCGAAAATAATACACATTCTAATACAGATCACGCAAACAAATCTAATTACAAGCGACCGACATGGGCCGAAAGATAATGGGCTGTGAACCCGTCGCAAAATTCGAGATACCCGGGAGTACTGACCCGATCGGTGCCGAGTGCTGTAAGATCACGGAATATCCCGTGGTCCGGACGGTCCTGGATTGCGTGGAGGGAGCAAAACCCCTCAAGAGTGTCCGGATGATGGGTTGCTATTTAGAACCCCGCACAGCCGAGGGGTACATTATGGACAAGAAAATTCTCGATTATACCAACTCAGGATCAAGGAGTCCGGGGCCAGCGGCTTACTGCGTGAAGACAACGATTGGACCACGAGCGACTGATCCATCGATCGAAAAAAATCCCGCGTACTCGATGCCAGGAAAGAAGTCCAAATGTGTAAGTGATAAATATCTCCGTCACGATATAACGATAAAACGAATAATATAACGATTTAGAGTTTAAACACGCATAATAATATTAACACGACTTAATTAGAAAAATAGAACTATGTAATGGCTTGCAATAAATTGTTGTAAATTCACTAAAATATTAATACTTATAGTGGAGTAAATTATCTGTGCTAAGTTTTTATTCAAGTTACTTAATTCGCTATTTTTTAATGATTTGTTCAAAAATAAAAAAAAGCAAAAGTTTAAAAATTCACAGAATAAAAATTATTTAATCGAACAAAAAATTGCCACATTGAACAATAAAGCAATAATCTAAATATAAAAAATATTCCTCTCTATATTTTTATACAATTTTAGAAATTTTAGTATTATTATAGCATTTTTAGTTTTAATTTGCATAAACTCTATTTTTTCACTACAATTTAGGCAATTTTAATGAAACGTTGAGTAGAATTAAAATTTTATATCCTAAACATAGGTAAGGCAGTATTTTAAATCGAAAATAATTTCAATCATTTTAAAAGTAGTTTCAACAATGGATGTTACGTAATAACTAGATTATATAAAAATCGCAATGGCTGGACAAACTTACAAGTAAAAAAAATGGTATAATATACAACAGAAAATTTACCAAACTTTCACACTACATTGAAAAAACTTTATATGTTCCATTTCTTTTTTTTTTTTACTAGTTTTGTATAAAACAAACGAAAAAGTCAATGAACCTTCACAAATAAATTATTTGGATTGTTTTTGTAATCGAAAAAAAAACTAAAAAAGTTAGTTCTTTATGTAGGTATTTTAAATATTTGAAAAAGCTATTATCTTCGTGAGTTTATTCCGCACAAAATTATTTTCATGAATTAATTATGAATGTTTTGGGGTCCTCTTATAATAATTTATGTTTTATATAAGTTCAATTTTTAAAAAAAATCATCCTCGGAGCTGTGATCTTAGGCGATTTATTATTAATTATTACGAAGTCCAATCTTTTTTTAAATAATTCGAAGTTATTAGTAAAACAATATTTTTGAGAAATAATTATTTTTTTATGTTTTGAGTTTTCTATTGTTTATATCTATTTTATTTAGTTTAATACTTATTTGAATGAATCTTAATTGGATATCCCGAAGCAAAATATTTTTTTGAAATTTTTATGTATAAATACCAAATTTTGAACCAGTTGTTAATTAGTTTTACTCGTTCTTATAAGTGTTAAGTTCAAATCAGCGGATTGAAGTGACCGTAACACTAGCGTTAGGTGGTCAAATTTAAAAGTACTGAGCAATTTTTATGTTTGAAATAAGTGTTTTTGAGACTAATCGAGACAAAGACAAGGAGTACAAAAATGGAAAATAGAGTGTGTGAATGATATTGTAGTCTTCTAGCTGGAATAATGAAAAATTACTGAATAATGACACGAGCTTTGTAATAGAAAATACGAAAATGGGACAACTGTGAACATAAATAAAACCAAGTAGATTAAAACTAGATGTTTAGACCCGATTGGCCATCATAAACGTCCCTCGAAGTTGACTCCGGTTAGACGGTCAGAATTCTAAAACTTTATACTTGCAGAATCTGTGTATTTTCTCGCTAGACAAAGGAAAGTTGTTAATCCACAATTTACGATGAAGTTCGATCAAACATAATAATATATAGGTACGAATTAAAATCGGGCCAACCCGTGCTGCTAACGCTATTGGCTTACATTTTCATCACATCGGCCGTAGGCGTAATTGCACTTTAAAGTTAGAGAGGACTCAATCCCTAGCATAATCATATTTAAAAAGAAATAAAGAAAGTGGGGAGCTCTGTCTCTGCACATTGCACTCTCGTCTCTCGTGTGCACGTTTACTATTAATAATTAAATTATAATACTGTTTAATTATTTTACAATGTGTATAATATGTGTTGTGTGTATACTGTATGAAAACAAAATAAAACAAAAGTGGTATTGAGGTGGTAAACATTAAACGATTACAATTTTATTAAACATTAATTTAGATACAAATTTTAATTTTTTATTTTAAAGTTTAATTTTATTATATCATAAGTGAAAGTTAAAGTAATTTAATAGGTAGCATTATAACAAATATATTAGCGATTACAGCTTAAGCTTCCGCCCAACGGCCCAACATTAGCAAATTCATTTAAAATATTTTCTTTATTTATAAAATTTAAATAGCTATAACTTAGAGCAGTAGTCTTCAACCTTTTTGAACTCACGACCTACCTAAGGTTTGTAGAAAAAAATTGCTTAATAGTGTTATAACTGAATAAATAAAAAACGATAAGAATATAGATTATATAAACTGTAAATTTTCATTTATTTGACATTTATTTCATCTATTAAACTTAATTTTTGTTTTAAAATCCAAATAAGACCACTGAACTGGAGAATCGATTTGTTAACATATAGTTGACCTTATGTAATTGTTTATCCGACGGATTGGCGCATTAGTGAAAATGTTCTTTGACGCGGAACTTTTCGGAACTGAAAGTGCTATTTAAAACTGTTGGCGGGACTAGGAATTATGACAGGAGGGGTTAAAAATACAGTAGCGGGTTAAGCCCCCAAGCTCCCCCTCAGGTACGCCTATGTCATCGACTGCGCAATCAATGCAAATTAAAATACCGTCGCGTCAAGTTGCAATCCGAGTAGATGCCTATAACTGCCCGCAAAATATTCACGTTTGTCCGGTTCTATTCACGCGTGCACTGTTGCAGGTGTATGTATTCGGCCCGGGTCCGATGTACAACCCGACTGGAGTGTACCGCGTGGGGCGTGATCGGGTGCCGGGCGGCCCATTCGGCTTGCGCCCACCCAACGGCGGGCCGGCTTGCGGGCCCAGCCCCGCCGATTACTGCGTCAAGTCATCGCTGTCGGCGGCCGGTCATCGGATCGGGCCGCGGCCTTGCCCGCCGAACATCGCGCGACACTGCGGACCGGCACCGAACGCGTACTCGCCGTCGTGTCGGGACTGTGGGCTGAAAACGACGCTCGGGAAACGGCTTTATCCGTTCAAGGTGTGCCCGACGCCCGGTCCCGGTCAGTACGAGATACCGCCGGCCGACCTGTACATGCCCGGCCGGTTCTCGTCCGGCAAGACGATCGGACGACGGTTTGCCGACAAATGCAAGCTCGAGATGCCGGGTCCGGCCTCGTACGATAGCAAGCGACCGAAATGTTGCACCAGGTTTACGTTCGGCGCCAAGATACCGGACACGGTGCCCGTGTTCAGCGTCACCGCCGACAATCAACACTTTAAGTGCTGAACCCCGTCCGAACATATCCGCGTATCGTCGTCACGGGATGATTTTTAAAAACCGCCCTCCGTCCCGCAGGTGGTTAAGATTGTACAAAAAAAAAAAAAAATATATATATATTACTATGATACACAGAACACTGTTCGAAGCTGTTCATCAGCATACCTCGTTTACCATGTTTATTTTCCAGCCATCATATAACTTATTTAAAGAACAAATTCCAGTGTTCTCGATTGCAGTATACGATAACATTGATAACCCGTTATGTTCTTAAATTGAAATAATCAGAATATTAATGGTTAGTTTTTTTTGTATATGAAAAACATACAAAACCGATTATTCTCCATGGTTATACTCACATAAGGTATTTAATTCAATGAAAATAATATTCAAAACTATTAAACACGACAAAAAATTACCGTGTTATGACCGTATAAATGTGTTACAAGTTAATAATTTAGAATCGTATATAAAATAGAACAGCAATATGTGTGTAACAACTAACAACTGACCGATAATATCCACATGTTGCCGGTAACCATTTATTGCATTTTTAGCTTCCGATGACAATAATACGAAGTAGTTCGCAACCAAGAAGGTACGTAGTTATACTATAGTTCCACATAGACATAGTAGGTATCAATAACCACGTTTGTCGCCATCTTTATGATGGATGCCTCTGATTTAAACCCTCGTATCCACACTACATCTACTATTTCACAATCTAACACACTTTCACACAGACAAATGCAAATGTACTATTTTCAGTAATAACACTGTAGAATGAGTTATCACAAAACATTTTATATTGTCATAAATAACGCAGAAATAACGAACGTTGTCTTATCAATCTGGTTAAAAGAAAATTTTTATTTAACGTATTAACGTTCAGCAGATTAGACCTCGTAGCGTAATCATAAATGCATTCACTAATCTATCTGGTTTCGTTAATGACGAGTTTGGTTACATAAGAAGCTTCCGACATCAATTGTTTATAGTGTTTATACACTATATTTGTTGATAAAAATTTAATGAAATTAATAAAAATCTATTATTGTATATTTCTCTTTGAAGACACTGTAATGTGCTATTATGCAAACAAATGGTTCATATTTTGAACCCACTATAAAAAGATAATGGAAAAATAAAATCACAATTATTCACTATAGCAACTAAAATCTTATCCTTGATAAATGCGACACAGAAACCAAGATCCAAGTAAAGACAATGTATATTACGAGTAAAGAACCCATTGTTTAAAACAATCCCAATCAGAACGTCAACGATATTCATTTTTGACTCAGAAACCAGTCAATTAAGTAAAAAAACTGCCTTATAATCAAGGCTGAGCAAGTTAATAATTTTTTATTAACTAATTGATACTTCACTTATAATAGTCCATTATTAGTTGCCCTGATAACGCACCTATTAGAGAAAATTCATATAATCTTAAAATCTCAAAAATAGTATTCCTAACCGGTATAATAGATAAGTATAACTAAACCATCTAATATAATCGCAACGTCATAAATCTCAAACAATAGATTTTGTATATTTCTAAGCAGTAAAACAATTTTAAATAGCTTAGAAAAAAATCAGCTACATATAGAAATAATATAAGAATGAAAATTGTTATTTGTTAGAACTTTATTCTTTATTCTGATCAGAAAATTAATAATCCCCTTTAAAAGGATAATATTATCAAATTGTTATCCCTCTACCTTGTGAATTAGATTAATGTCAAAAGTCTAACCTTTCAACGCTGGCTTTACTACCGAACTATTTTCTTATATCACCAGCTTCCACAGACAAATCTTGTAAATACAAATAAGTACCAAGTTCAATTGGAATTAACTTCGAGGATACCATAATATTGCGTTTATTTCTAACCGATGACACGGTAACTTGTTTTTGCTACAAACAAACTTGCTACTTATCGTCCTCTTGAAAAAAATCCAATGCAAAATATACTTAATCAACAGCTACCACACATAAGAAAACTCAGAAAATGAAACCACGCAGTTGCAGAGAATACAACCCAATCGACAGCATTCAAATATAAACTCATTTCAAACATACCAAGGCAAGCAAACCATACCTGACATCACTTTTGCTTCGTTAAAAATATCTGTGTTACCACATTAGTTGCCTATCCTAGTACACAATATAAATTACTTTTCACTGTTAAAGTAGGTACAAAATAGGTCCAATGACATTACCTTGTGATACTCCTAGCTGATATGTTTTTACATTCAGTTATTGCTTCTTCCTGTATAAATTAATTGACGTTCAGTCAAGTAGGATTTGATGAATATGCACCAAATATGCAGTAAATGTTCACGTAGTTTAATAAGTAATCCTTTGTGCCAATCTTTATCAAAAGTTTGCGAAATATCAAGGAGTGCTCCACAGCAATTTTTTTCTTCCAGTGCCTAGTTTATCACGTCTGTGACATAATGGATCTGTTTAATTGTTGAGTGTTTGTTTCGGAATTCGAATTGGTGTTCAGGAGACAGAGATAAGCTGTCTTATTTATATGATAGATTTTAATCGCTTTAAAAGGAGTTTTCGAATATTGAAAACCTCGGACCTGTTTTGTATGAAGTTACTTGTTCAGGTGCTTTTCCTTGTTTAAGTAGCATGATTACCCGAGCTCGTTTTAATCGTTTAGGAACGTATTCTATTGTATGCAGGATAATATCGTGTGTCAGATGAATTGTAGCCTTTTGGATAGTTCTTTCAGCTTTTTTGGGTTTATTTGGTCGCAGCCCGGTACTTTTTTTTAGATTGATATTCGTAACAATTTCTTTTACGATTTCAATTGGAGTGAAGTGTTAAATAGTTTCGCATATTTATTCAATGATCGACACTGCTCTACATCGAGTTCAGAAGCAATATTGTTTGGCTGGAATACATGTTCCAGATGGTGTTAGTACAATTCAGCTTTGTTTTGGTCACAGCTTGCCCATCATCTATCTTCCTTGCGAATTGGTGGTACATAAGCTAGGCCTTTTCGTTTGTTCTATACTATAGATTCTATAGCCTTCCATAACGAATGGTCGGCGTCGTTCTTTGCAGCAAGATTACTCAAGTAAGATTTGAATGTTTCGTTTTTAATTTTTTTTTGTTTTATAATGTAAAAGTCTGGTAGTGCAGTTCCAAATAATTTTTTCGAAGAATCTTTTATTTGGTGCCATTTTCTCGTTTTTGCTCTTCCTTTACTAGTTTCCCATTGCAGAATAGGTGGTTTTGTGATTTATTGTTGTCGGTATTTCAGGTGCTACCAGTTACGATGTATTGAAAACGTTGTTAGTTAGCTGTTCAATTGCATTATCAATTTCAATTGGTGTTATAAGCCTTATAGAAAGGGTTATCATTTCATCTAGGTAATCTCTGAACAGGTAGAAAAATTTATTTATATTTATTAAAGTCTAAAAATTATTTAACAGGAAAATTTGATTCAATAATAAATTTTTCTCATAGCACAATATTAAATACTAATGGCACACAAAACGTTAGAGTCAATATAGAGTCATTTTTGATATTAAAATGGTGATCGAAGAGTATTGTTACCTACTTAATGTTTAAAATCTGATATTATCTAACCAATATTTATCAATATGTTGATTTTATTACCTATAATATACTCATATTTTTTACCACAATTTATGTTTGTTTCAAAAATAAATTGTAAAAAATGTTCTGAAAACATAAGAAAATGCAGTAATAAATTAATTTTTTTTTAAAAATATTTAAAAAAGAAATGATTAACTAAATAAAATTACCTAATAATGAGGATCCTCCAAAAAATATTTTTTATTGAAAAAAGTACGACACTAGAAAAAAATTATATTGTATTAAAATTCCATCAATGTCTATTAGATATGTTATGATTTATGGTTCATAAAGAATTAATAATCAGTGTTCAGAATTTAAAAAAAAAAAAAATCGAAGCTCGATGAAATAAAGGAAGGTATATGTATACTTTATAATGAAAGTTATTAAATTATATATTTTTTATTATAATAAATATTATATCGTTAGAACGTAGGTTTGTAACATGCCTGATGGACTTGAAATGGCGGAACAAAAAGTGCTGCTTGAAAGTTTGTTGGACTATTCACATATAGTTGTAATTTATAAAATTAATATATACGTATTAATATTCTAAGTGGAGCTTCATTAAAATCATGCTTGATTGAACTTCCTTATTTCTTCAACACTTCTTTGTAGTGTTTCCTTGTGATTATATAGTGAAACCATTATGATAAGTCGATAAATAACCTTTTCAAAGTACCGACAAGATGCAATGAACTACGCGTAAGTGTAATTTTTGAAGCATTTATTTTTCCCGTATAAATAATGCTTACAGGAAAGATAAAACCGTTTTGGTAAATATCTCATTAATGTTTTTAAGTTTGTAATTATCATTATCGCGAATTTGAATAATACCTATTGGGATTTTAGTATATTATACAGTAATTGGAATAATTTTTTTCGATTTTGAGTGAAGATGGTTTGTGAGCTCATATAACTAAGTATATTTCATGATATTAATTTTATATTGCTATGTTGAAGTATCTATAATTTATTTTACTATTAGTATGACGGTAGATTAGGGTTGTCATAATTTCATCAAATAAATTCGGGATAGAACAGAAAAAATATTGTTGAACCATATAATAAGTTACCTATGTGTTAAAAAACGAATAATTACATATAATTTTCGTGATTTTGTCAAAGTGTCAACTTCAAATGCTTAAAAATAATCTTTAATATTTTTAAAATATATAATATAAGCTTATTCGGAACCTTGTATTACATGTTTAATTTTTTTGATAGAGTGAAATTGTTTTACTTTTTATAAATATTTATAGAACAAAAAAACTAAATATGTCAAATGTTATAATAGTTCATAAAAAGTTAAAATATTTTGTAAATTATTTTATGCATAAGAAATCCCACTATTAACACAAGATGAAAATTTCAAGCTTTTACGTTTATTCGATTTTGAAATACAATAAATTAAAAAAATCGTTATTTTTTACATAAATAATATCATTGACTATAGATATTATAATTTTTATCAATACCTATCTAATTTTGTAAAAATTGAAATTTCAGATGTCTGTAAAAATTTTAGTGGAAAATTCATAAACTTTTTTCCATATTTCTTGTATGAAAAACTTTTATGAAATCTTTTTTTAATCTTTTATACTTATTTTCACAAAATAGATCAATAGAACACTATAATAGTTTAATAAATATTATTGTTTATATTTATCACCATAATATCGAGAAAATAGATAATACTGTACGTAATGTAACAGTTTATTAAACTATGCCAGAAACTAAAATCAAAGTTAAGTTCTGCATACTATTGTAAATTTGTAAAACTATCCAAATATTTTTTGTTCTAGTTATAAGTTATACACAGATTTATAATTATACAAATTATTCGTCTGATAATCATTACCTTTAATATGATGTGATTAAAATAATAATGATATAATGAAGAGTGAGAAGTTATAGGTAAAATTGGAAGAATACGCACAAAAAACGTAAATACGTTAAAAATATGCATGAAAATTGTTTATATTATTAAACTATTAAATATTTACTATTTTTACTTAATTACTATTAATATTTATTAAATTATTTTACAACCAAAAAAATAAATGCATTTATATAAATAAATTAAATTTGTTACATTGAATATTTGAACAATTTCAATATTTATACGACGATGATTATTCAAATGAATATTTTAACAACGGGAAAACTTCTATAAAACTAACATATATATATATTTGTAAATACTGTGACACTCATATTAAATTATTATATTTTTTTTCATACTTCAAAATTATATGCAGTCCTATATGTTTCATTGTAACAATCTTCTACGTATGAAATTACAGGTTTTGTGTTCAAATATTGTTTTAATTTTTTTATTAAAATTAAATACAAATTAAATAAAAATGTATTTCATGCATGAAAAATCATTAATATGCTATTTGGAAAAAATACCAAAATATACAAAAAAAACTACAGTTATGAACTTATTAGGTTATAGAATACATTTTTATCTCACCTAGCTTTAAATAGAAGACATGAAAAAAATTATGCAATTTCTTTAACATCTCATGGCTAGGTATAACATTTTAATAGAATTTGTAAACAAGGTTATGATATTGATTTGGTAAACATTTTTGATTTATATAATTTCTTCTAACAGCGTAATACGGTGTTACACCAGTATTAATATAAAATATCTATTGGTCCAAAAACTAAAACTAGATTTAAGTTATTTCGTTACTAAAGAATACATTATTAATATTATGTTATATACAGGGCCGTATTAAGGGACAACGTATATGGAGCAAACATGAATATGACGCCCCTAATTCAGCATACGCCTTTTTTTACAAATAAATAACCAAAATATTTTTTGTTTTAATATGCTTTAAAAAATTACAAAATATCTTATATTTTTTTTTATTATCATTGATAATACAGCATTCAATATCAATGTTGCTCTTTTTATTTTAAGAAATTTTAATTAATTTTTTTTGCTAACAAGAAATGTCAACCTGCAATTTTTAATTACCCGCATGAGGCACAAGTCTATAATAGTTAGATATATATAAGTGATTGTATTTCACATTAATTAATGATTATAGTTATAATAGCAAAAAAAACACTAAACCCTAAACCATAGAAAAATATGAACTATATTAAACTTTTGTAACTTTTATAAATGGATTTATACTTGATCCTGCTATATTTTAATGTATTTATTAGACACAGCGACAAATATGAAAATACCATAAGTCTAGAACCCTATAGTTATATAAAGTTCTATAATGATAATTTATTGTACGATTTGTACGTTAGCCATCAGATATTTGATTAGCAATTAATTGAACGTAAGAACAAGAACAAAACTGCAGTAAGTTACTATAATATAGTCTATGATAGTATGATACACTAAATAATATATTGTATATTATTAAAACGTATCGAACACGTTGGGACAATTGAACAGCCGGACACATGCCACGGTGGCTATTATACTATGCGGACCGTAGACGAATTGAAACCACTTCACTATAAATTATATGATATTATATTACCTATTATACAAAATGGCTTGTTTCTTATTGACTAGACCGATTCAATAGCGCATAATAGAAACAACGACTAGAAATACCTCGACGTTCATTAGTATACAGACGAAAATATTTGTATTGTTAGTTTTCATATATTGTATAATGGTTTAGGGTTTAGTAAGAAAAAAAAAACCAACAATATCGATTAAAATCCGACCAACCGGTTGCTTAACATATTCAAGAGATTAAAAAAAAGAAAAAACCAAAAAAATTATATAATACACAATTATTGGAATAATCCGTCTGTGTATAACCGTTAAAAAAAAACAAATAACTCAAATTCTTATTGTCGACTTAATTTCGTTTATTATTACTATCTGTTTTGTTTCACTATACCGAATAATTTTAAAAACGTCAACTTGATTTTAATTTTTAAAAATGTACATCATTAAACCGTAACAAACGAAAGAAGTACACTAAATGGTGAATAATATGTGAATATTATATTACATTGAAACTTTAAACATATTATTCTTCATTCAGATAAATAAATAAGACACTTGTTTATCTTATAATACTTTAAAAATGTATAATTATATTTTAAATTTGGATTTTCGTAAGTAATAATAACATGATAAAATATATATTTGTCCTTCCTTATTCAAATAAATATAAAATTAAATAATCATAGTTATAATATTATGTATTAGTGGTCTTAGATTTTTATATAAATACTCGTTTTTATGAGTACAGTTAATTAAACTTGAAAAGTGTAAAATCCATTTCAAAAGATTCTCAGCATAACGATAATTACAAATAAAAATTGAGGATTTAATATTATTTTTAATTGTTTTTTTCTAAAATCTAACCTTAATTTAAAAACTTTCTTATATGTAAATGTAATACAAGAATTTTTTACCTATTTCTAACAGTGTATACAAGTCGTTTTCGCTTAGTATGTTCCATTATTGTCTATGACTATTTATAAAAATACAATCATTTTTAAAATTCTATAATGCTATTATTGACATTATTGTTCTACAACATTTATTAAAATATTATTTATCGCACTTCATCATTTACACTTAATATGACACCCCATAGCTCATAATTTATTCATGAGATAATATTTATTTATTTACAGAGATAGTATTCGCAGTAGCTTTGCCAAATTTTCACATTTTTTTTTTTTTTTATAACGATATTCCAAATTATTCATTCATAATATGATTTCATGTTTTTTTTGTTTTTTTCCTTGTTTATTGCAGACTAGTGAATATTGATATAAAAAGGAAAAAAATAATAAAATAAAAATCCTATAACCCAAATTAAGTTATTTTTCATGTCATGTGAAAATTTAGTAAGCCCGCTATTACGAGGAAGTTTAGGAGCTTAAAGCTAAAATTTTATTTTATAAATCAATTTATCATTCTTACAATTTAGATTTTATCTTAAAACTTAGGTAAAATCTGATCAGACGTAATCTCATTATTACACAATAATTATTGTGGCCAGTTGATTATGGCATTAGACCGTTTTGAAAATACTTTGAATTAGTATTTAAATTCGTTTAAGATTTAAAAATCAAAATTTCAAAAAAAAATTGCCTAATAAAATCCCTAAAATATTAGGTATATTGCAAAAACATATTAAAAGTATCTTAAGTTATATAATTGTATATTAGTTATTGTAGAGCCATAAAAAAGATGAACATTTTTTAATTTATATATTTTACTATATTACATTCTTAATCTAGAAGATCACCATCACTTTGATGGCAATCAGGTGATTAGAGTTATAGAGTTATTAACACATAAAATAATTTATGCATGTACAAAATAAAAATATTTTAGGTGTAGCAAAAATATTAAATTTTAATTTGGATGTCATTGCCTTAAAAAAAGGTCTCTGCTATACCTAGAATGTCTGTTGTATGAATAGACCACGTTGAATTGAGCTTAAGTTAAATTTGAAAAAAACAGCCAAACGCCAAAAAAAACAACAATATCATAACTTATGACTTATGTTCATTAGTAGGGTTCCCGAACTTATTTGCACTTAAAATTATCGAAATATGCAATAAAAATCATCAAAATATGCTTAAAAATATGCAGCTAAATTTTTACTTTTTTTTTAAATACGCATCCAGCATATTATAATTAAAAATAAAAATTTTAAAATTAGATAGGTATACAAAATAAAAACCGTGAAAAAACAAATTTATTATAATTATTAATTTATAAAAAAAACTGATGCATACTCGTATACAATTATCGATATTGTCGATAAAAAGGTTGGTTTCTACTGACGTACAAGTCAGATACGAGTACAGTAGACTACGATCTTAATTTATTCAAAATATAATTTTTCCCGACAATTTTACGTACATACAAATTTAAATAATGCAAAATATGCACAAATATGCTAAAAATTGCTGAACTATGCACTTTTCCTAAAATATGACTAAATATGTAAAAACATGCAAATTTAAACTTAGTATTTAGTTTCGTTATTTTATAAAACAAATTTATAACTCGCTTAGAATAATCTACGACCACTAGAAAAAAATATGCAAATTCAAAATGTCCTGAACCCTAATCACAAGTATAAAGGCTACCTATTGCACTTAAGAAAAACGTCCATATTTTAATGCTTACGGTTTTCCGAGAACCAAAAATTAAACGATCTTATAGTAGGTACTATTATTTTAGTGATGGATTTTATCAAAAATTGTATACTCAAATCGTCACTGGTATTTTCAGAAGGTTCATCGAAAAAGTAAATATATAAATATATATGTATACAACATACATATACGTAGCTATTAAAATATTTATTAAATATAAGGTGCAGGTTTGATTCGAAAAAATAAACTCGAATTAAAATTTGACATTTATGTTCGTATTTTACGATCACGTTAGCATCTCTTGAAAATAGAATAAATATGAAGTTATAACGTATTCATGTAGGTTGTTCATAGCAAATTAATTAGTCAAGGAATCAAAGTAAGTTTTTTTTTTTTAAATATTCATAGTTAATTTCAAATGGACTCAATAACTTAATTAGTTAAATAATCTCATAATCTCAATGAATTTCAATTTCACTTTTACTGGTTAATTAATATATAAGATACAAATATGTCACAAACATATTTATTATATTCATAACTGTGTGATAAAAACTAATCAATCAACTATAAAAATATCAAACAAAAATTAATTAGCTTATACTTATAACTATGTTCAGTTAATATTTTTCTACACTTTAAAATAATCAAACTTTTGGAGTTAAACAATATATTTGATTATTATATTATAGTCTAAAGCTTAACCGAACTCAAAATAACTATTTTCGTCAATTTTCACACCTTGGATTCAATATAATTTATTTTGGTATATATTTCTCCACTTATTATATATTATTTAATATTTATCATAATTGTCATAATATGTTATTAGGTACTTATTAATACGTTCATAATGAGATGGTATTAAAATTATTTCAGATCTACGGAATAGAGATTGTACACCTTGTATTTTTACTGGCAAATAAAATAACTAGACTATCTGCTATAGTGCTATGACGTCTATAACAAAATGAGTAAGTGTCCATAGACTTCAAACCATTTTAATGCTATCATATAAACGTACTGTATGTGTAAATAAATATGTTTCATTATTTTTTTTTTACATATTTATAAAGAAGCTTTAGAGAAATATGTAAGAAATATTATATTTCTTATTAGCTAAAATAATTTTAAGTTTGGTCCTTTCGACTTTTATTGAGCACAAATTATAACTTCTGGATTTTTTAAAGTTTTACCTTTAATTTATTAAATACCCTTATTTAATGTTCCTTTGTATTATTTTATTTGTCTAAAATATTATTTCTTTTGATAATACGTGGACGTGAACTTACTTCACACTTATTATACGGAAAGAAAGTGTGGCAAAAGTATACAGTTCTCTTCAGTCATAGTATTTATAATGCATGAGAAAAGATCAACAGTTAAGAAGTGGTTATAGCATAGTTCACACCTATATAATTATTTTTGAATTTTCGTATAAGAGTAAAACGCATTACCTATTTAGGTATGAAGGTTAGAAAAAAAATGAAAATTCGTATAGAAATATTAAAAACAAACGCAGCTTGATCGCCCGGAAAATGTTCAAAACTCGCTATTAAAAACGTGAATAGTTCAAGTCGACGTTGGAATATTTGATAATATAACGAGTAACGTTCACGATTCGTTCACCTGCAGCACGCTGCACTATATGGAGGTGAATGCCATATGAACACGCGTTCTTTCCGACCACTGCACCTAGAAATTATATTATTATATACTTGCTACGCACATTAGGTACATACTATTATGTATATACAAATAAAACGAAAATAAGGTTACCGGCCGCGTGTACACGTTGCTACGCATAATGCGACTCGACTGTTGTAATAAAATAAGTAGGTAGATAATTTTAATGACGTACCACATTATCGAGTGCCTGCGTATATACAACCATACGATACGATTTCGGAATATATTATAGGTACCTACCTACCTAAATTATTCGACGGACGCGGTACACGTTTTAAGAGTAAAAACCTTTAAAACGTCGTGCACTCGAGCCTATTTAGTGAATTCGAATATATTTAATAAACGCGTTATTAATTATTTACAGTTATATTCTATCGTGCGTACCTGTAGTATATTATATATATATATATATGTAGGTACTTGACGTGTTATACATATTGTATAGGCACGTATTTTGTTCACTCTTTTCTTCAGTTCATATTTCAAATCCCCACGAAATCGTTTATATATCATATAATTATTGTCTATTATGTATGCAGGGCGATTCGTTTACTTATTAATGAATTGAATAATTTATTGTAATTATTATTTTTAGAGATTTCGAGCATAACCTACTTGAGGTGAGGCAGTACCATTTCTTCTAATATAATTGGATTTTTGATGTAATTCAAGAAGTCTTATGTGGTGGCGACACACCGTCCCATCTCATCAAATAGAACGAAGTTGTTGATGTATAGTAGAACTCCAATTATCCGGACTAATTAATGTCAAGGGTGGTCCGGATAAGTAAATATCCGGATGATTGACGTATGATATATCAAAAGTTATATAATTGTATGAATATATTGTATGTATGTATATATTATTAATAAATATGTAATATAATTTAAAATTCGTAACCATAAACAAATACTTTTAATATATATTTAATTGAAACAAAATAAGCCTAAATTATAATATGTGACATATTTTTAAACAAAAAAAAAAGCTTTTTTTTCTCGTCCAGTTAATTGGACGTCCGGATGATTGGCGTTCGGATAATCGGAGTTCTACTGTACATAGACATTTGGTAATATAGTATATGTTACAGTCAAAGATATAAATTAAGGAATTAACATTAATGACTAGATAATAACGATATTTTCGATCAAATTATAGACTGTTTGTATTCAGTCGATATTGTAGTAACGATATTGATTATAAAAAATAACGTTTTCAGGCAATGATGTGATCAGCAATGTTTCCGTCTATGCTATGACAATAATTCCGAATTTTTTCAGTCATAAACTCATAAATCATAATTTATAAAAAAAGTTCATTGAAATTAACTAAAAATTATAGTAATTATTATAAGTTTATTAAATGTGTACAATTTTTAAAAATTGATCCATACACAAAATGTTGTAGACTAAATGTTACGTATATTTTATATTTTAAGTGAAACCGTAATATTGGGCTATTATCCTTAATACACACACACACACACACACAGATTAATGAATCAAGAACTACTAATTCGAACTTTGATTTAGACACGTCAATGTTTTCAAAACAAATAATCATTCGATTTACAATTATTTATAATACAAAAAGATAGGCGGTCCTCATTATTGGAAAACTAAAATTTGTATCGCCACCAAAGGGTAATCCTTAAATCGTACAAAAATCTAATCGTATTTATTCGAAGTATCAGTACTCGAGTAGAAGCATTACTAATGGATAAATGTAAGGGGAGGGGGGGACATCGAGTCGTTCTGTATATTATAATATCGTGATATACACGTTATGATGCAGTCAGTGTACCACTACCATATACGTAATATCATAGTACGTAAACGGTGCACATGCGCTATACACGACGGCGGTTACTCGAACTCGCTTCATTAATGAAAATATTTGTACCTAAATACGATATCATATAGTTATACCTAATCTACGAGACGGCCGGGCGGTGGTTTGATATCGCAGTAGTATTGCTGCAGCAGCTAAGGTATATTATGGGTATAGAGGCACCCCTTACGGTTTTCATAAATAATTCATTAGGAACAACGGTGATAAATTTGAGCGATCGTTCTAATATGTTATATGTAGGTGCACACGATCGTGAGCATAGAACACGGCGTTGTATTATATATTTTAATAGGCGCGCAGCACATGTAGGTACCCACGTCGCACAGGCAACAGGCGTTTATGGTACTATAATATAATATCGTGTAATATGTATTATATATACACCTATAATATAAAGGCGCACGCGCATACCTATAGTTTTTATACGCTTGCGCACTGCGTATATCGGGCATAATAATATTATTACCTTTATTTTTTTATTTAACTCGTATCAATAAAAATGTAAAACAGCTTTCTCGTCCCGTTTTGTACACGTTATGTACGTGCGTATTATCTCCCGCACATTAACGAGAGACTGCAGCGTTCGCGCGCTATTGGCCGTCGTCGTCGGTTACATTTACGAGCAAACTTATATATATATATATTACGCGTATGCGTGTGTGTGCGCGCGCGCGTACAGCTGCAGATAGGTAAGACGACTAGAACGCTGTTACAATAATACGGCCTGTGCGGCTGTGCAGATGACGGCGTTTTCTCTCTCTTTCTCTCTCTTATTTCACGCGTATATCGTGTAAATACGATTGTGTGCGATGTGCGCACACGCGAGACGCGCGATGGTCGACGCACGCCGATAGATGATACACGTATAGATGCGACGCCAACGCGTACCTCTGGTTATTAATGTTTAATAGGCGTGTGGAGGCATACGATAATAAGACTAAACGTTTTACTCGTTGGCGGGAAAAATATAAATGTCTATATTAAGCGGAACGAGTGTATAGGGAGTTCGTAATTCGCACCAAAGTCGATGTCTATCAGTAATAGGCAAGCTGTCGAATAGTAATTTTCACGACAATAAGTCTTTTTATTTCTAGCACAAAAATACATACTAAATTAGTAAATTACAATTTTTGGCTGAAATAATATAATAATTATAATATTGTATAGGTTTTAAATCAATGCTGACGTAGAACGGTGTAAATAACCACTCAGTACCTACAGACCGAATATCCAATGTCTTTATAGCTTCTCATTTCTCAATATATTATACTCGAATATCGAAACTCGTACGATTATTCTTTCGATCGTACATATCTTATAACAATCGATTTTGATTTTGGTATATATTGTGTAAGAACCATTTTCCACCAAAGTGACCGTCGGCCGTTATCACAACGACACCACGACCGTTTTCTGCCAAAGGTTACCAATAAAAAATAAAAAATGTTTATAATCCATAACAAAATTCTTCTTGGTATTCTTTTCCGCGTTTAACAATTCGCTATAGTGAATTAAAATTAATATTAAAACTTTTAAGCTTTTATTTGAGTTTCTATTAAAATTGTTTAGATTTTTTCATCCCCCTCGCTATTCGAATAATACGATAATATTATAGGTGATAGTAGGTAAATAATGCGATTTAATTATGGTTATGGACGAGGTGGTAAATCTTCCGAGAAATTGAAAAAAAAAAACTATATCAGCATTTATACATTACCTAGTAGCATTCAATATGCATACATATTCCACGCACGACGAACTTAACTATATGTTAATATATTATATCATACGAATTCGACTCCTTTCACAAGTAAACGATCCGTTGTCGCCATATATAATACGTATTATTTTTATAAGATGGCCGTTTTCTGAAAAACTGCGAGTCTAAACTGCGATCATCAACCTTTAAATAAATACACGATTCGCGTGTATTATACGCGAATTATGTGTTTTTCGTCGTATCAGCCATATATTTTATGTATAAATATAATTCTACACTTCTAAAATATATTTCTACGTAGCCGCGTATGCCGTAACAATATCGCAAACATATTTATTTTGAGTCTTTTCCCCGTAGTATATATACAGTCGCTCTGGAAAACGCTATTCGATAGAAACAGCAACCATCACCACCCTTTACCACTTGAAATAGGACCGTTTACAGCCGCGTTCGGCTTCGGTTTTCACATCGTCATCGTATTTATACACTGTGCACTAACAATAATACGTACTATGTATACGATCATAACTGCTGTATGTATTGGCGAAGAATGCGTAACCATTTTGTTTGTACGGGCGTCCCTACGCCACCGCGGTGCAGTGTAATAATAGTGTACATTATTGTCGAGTAATAATATTGTGTTATTGATTCTGTGTATGTATAAAAGCGATACAACGCAGACGTAGCGTTAGGTACACCGTATCCTGGAAAATTATATACGACGGTAAAGATTAAAATGAAAACACATAACACATAAATCATATAAGCCCGGTATAAACGGGGTAGTATGTATATATATATTTGTATAGGATGAGGGACGAGTGGTGTGTGCGCTATTCACGGTTGTTTAACAACGCGTCCACGGTACAGTTTTCAATTTGAAAAAAAATCCAAATAAATTTGCAAAAATTAAATAAATAAATCGATAAGTGTGCATTGTGTCGTTAAATTGTATTACAGCTGAGCCTAAAGAAATGTATACGTTAAATTATGATTATTTGTTAGTGATAACGTTTTTATTTTGAAAAAAAATGTCTAAATCTTATTTTATCTTTACAATTTTTTACAGTGGAATACAGCACTATACATTATTAGGTATACATTTTAGTATATTTTTCACTTTCTAAATTATTTTACTATATTGCAAATATCTATAAACACCAATACAATATTATATTAAATGATTCCAATGAGTAAAAACAAAGGTATCTGTAGATACTAGACAGGTTGCTGTAATAATCAAACAATTTAGGAATACGAAGTATTTACTTAAAGAAGAATTTGATACCGAACAATTTTAAGGAGTTCGATATTGTTTAGTTTCTATGTGTTTTCATGTTATGTAAATGGATGTGTAATAAGTAATAACTTATTTCTTTATAAGGAATTTTTCTTGTTTTTTAGAGCGTTTAAAATTTAAATTCGTCCCTTATTAGTAATAATTAATAAGTTAACACTAGTGTTTGTAACTATCTGAAAAAAATGGTGAAGCTTTTTAACCGGTCGGGCACTCGTATCATGTCAATAGCATATTATTACACAAGCATTAATTATTACTATTTATTATTTCTGGTCTGTTATTTCTTGTACTATACTATTTAATTACATTTTTGAAACAATATTTAAATCCGTCATGAAGTTTGGAAAAATGATTATCTTACATTCTTTTTTAATTGTATAGAACTATGTATTTTTTTGATAAATAATATTTAAAAAAATTATAGTTAAGTTAAAGTTTTATCGCCTTGGTCCTTTCATTAAATGTACATGTGGTATTATTCATTTAGCACTGCTATGCTTGCATTATACATTTGTACCTCTAATGTCGGTACATATTGCATAATTAAAAAAAAAAAAATTCTTAACATTAAAAATTTTAAATATCAAACGGATGAGGATTCAATAATTTCAAAAATGTGGAAAAGTTGTTTTCGTGTAAACTTTATATGACGAATTAAAGTATATTTTAAGAAGTTTTATCCAAATACTAGGATCGTTAGTAAATTTGACATAATTAGATAAGTTCATTTTGGTTGAAAATAGAGACGGAATCGAATCCCCTTGGTCTAAATCTTACGTAGGTTTGTGGTTCAAGATAGAAGTTCATAACTACAAAAAAACACTTATAATTAAAACGTGTGGATGGGGATGGACGTCTGAAATGACTGAAATACAAAATTTAAAATTTAAAATATAATTATATCTTGTTTTATGGTATTTAGTATTCACTAAATGTTTTCTAATGTATTTTGTATGTTGTGTTTAAATATTATTTTTATTCTACGTATTTAGAATCTATTTTTAACAACAAAATAATTTCAGTATATACCAAATACCTTTCATTTTTTTTCACCCAATTTAACGATTAATAAAGAAGCTGTTAACACGTCTAAATACAAGTTCATTCATATCTTGACTACGTCGAAATTATTTCAGACTATAATTAATTCGAATTATTAGTCTTTTGAAAAAAACAACAGTAAATGTACGCAATAATGTTATAAATGTATGATTATTTTTACTAAATTACTACCAGATCGCATTAATAATATTAATATAGTTAAAACATAATTCGTTTTATTTATATTATTAGTTCATATTATAATATAAAATCTATTTTTTTTTTCAAATGCATTAATCATTTTATTATTTTTTACTATTTTTAAAAGTATATGTCTGTATGTATAATATATTGAATTAAATAAAAGTTTTTTAATGTGTTATATTTATAGTTTCAAATAATTTTAGTTCAATTTTAAACCACTTTACATGAAGCAAAATATATACGGTTGTATGTTCTAAAATATTTTTGGAAACGACCATAAACATTTCAAATCAAAAGTGTGCAAAAAAATAATGAAGGTAAGTATATATTTGTATTCTATTGAATTTATGGAAGTTTTAAGTTTGATTTAAATCTGAAAAACGAATTTCAAAACAAATTTATAGAGTATTCAAATCGTCATTTTACACTAAAACTCTTGTCTTGGTTAATAAAACGAGGTCAAAATATTTACGTTTTATTTTGGTATAGTCAAATTTATATAATATACGCTCTGTTAAAGTAAACACAACACTTATTATTACACAATTTATGCGGCGGTCATCATAACCGCACATTTTACTCCATTCAATACCGCACACATTTACTTTATTGTTAAAAAGGGAAATTTGAAAGGTCGATAGTTCAAAACCGTACACATTTGATTCACAGTTAAAAATTCAACAGCAAAATCATACAATTTTTTTTCATTTGAACAAGTAGTCATAATCTCAACAAACGCCTTAGGAATCAAACGTGGTAAACCAAAAGAAAGTTTTAACCATAATCCAGATTGTGAATTTGTATTATTGTAATTTTTTTTGATATTAGAATAGAACTGATTTTTATGTTTAATCTCGAAAGTTTTATTTTTATGATTTTGTGGTCTTGATTAAACATGATTAAATTGTGTGCGATACTAAACGATATAATGTTATTTTATACATTATTAATATATTATGTATATCAAAGTGTGCGATATTGAACGGTTTGATTTGGAGAAAATATACAGGATTATGGTATATAAGTGTGCGGTTATGAACGACGTCCTATTTATGAAAAACAAATTTGCGATTTTTTCACATTTCATGCAAATGTACTTACATAATAACATATTATAGAAATGTAACAACAATGCCTTACCATAAGATTAAAAAAGAAATATGGAAATAAATGTTATTATTGAATTTTTTATTCAATAATGATTGAGTTCACGTAATATTGTATATTATTTACTATTTATAAATAAAAAAATAATAATAATATAGGTATTTAACATTTTGTTGTGGTTAAGTAATTTTTCAAAAACAAAAAAAAGTAGGCAATAAAATTATGTTATTTGTCATAATAATTCTCATTTCATTGAAATATTACTTATAGTTGTTGTGGTCTGCAGAAAAATATTTTAATGAATAAATATATCACTTTTTACCAATTCTTCGATATAAAGCTAATTAATTAAAAAATAACATTTTTGGCCAAAACCATAGATCGATATTTGATGAGAATTATAAATGAAAATACAATATAATTAATAGTAATTGTTAATAAAATAAATAATATAAGAGCAAATGCACGTTTTTTAATTATTTTGTAATATTATACTGGTGGATTTGGTTACGGTATCGGCCCGTCCCCAGTAATTTTATTATACAGTTAATATGCAAGAACATCACTATAGGTAGTGCGTGCAACGCGAGATTATTATACTAAACGATTGAAGAAAATGCAATTTTAAATAATATTCGAGCGATTTTATTTTTTGCCAGCTCATATAATAAATAGGCAAGTACCTAAAACGACGGTTAATGCTTTTCAATAGTTTTATTATTATTACTGAAGGTACGTAATGCATAAGCACTGCACGTTATTGAATTTAATATTCACCTTGTGTCTTTCTCGCCATTATTGTCCATTGTTTGTTACGTGAATTAAATTTTTTCCTTTTCACGTGTATGCGTTTAATGTAGATACACTTTATATATATTGTTCGGCGAACATTACAGAACTCTGCCAGACACCCACATCAATAATTATTATTGTTAAAATATACATATAGGTAGGTACCCACTTCCGTTGTACCTGTACGACCAGTCACGATGTATGAAAAAGTAATAAATTTTTTTTTTTACTGAAGATCGGTTTATTTTCATTACATTCACACACACAGCGATACATGCTCAATATTTTCACCTAAAAAAATTGGTTTCCAGGTTAGGTTTTCATCTGCACAAAGAAAAATGAATACATGTTGAAGCGTATCGTACGGAGAATTTTATCAAAAAAATGTTTTAATCAAACAAAATTTCATAAAAAAAAAGTTCATACTGTAGTACATTTAGACGTAGGTAAGGTTGGAATTTTAAAATTTATATTAAGTACCAACCTTGTTTCTCCAAGTGACCAAATATTTTACATTTAAGAAATTTAGAAAATAATATTTAATTATTGTGTAAGTTTATTAACAGCGATTTTAGTATACTGTATTATATAGTGTTCTAGAAAAATAATTGTAACTAGGTTTTCTATATTTTACTCATTTAGTTGGTGTAGATAAATTTTGGTTGAAAGTTAATTTTTTTTTTTTCAAATTGTTAAACTTACAAGTTAAAATTAAAAAAGCAACTTAATGTAGATAAAAACTAGTTATATTTTTTCCATTGAATATTTATAATAAATTAGAGCACGGATATCTATGCAATTGCATATTATTCTTTTTTCCTTTTCATGATTTTTGTCAGTAATAAATAATAATGACATTTTTTTTTGCATATTTTATATTAAAATCTATACTAGTGCAAAATAAAATTATATTCATTTACTATATTTTAGCATAATTAATTTATAATGTATTATAATAAAAATATTTTTTGAAAATAAATACACAAAAGCAATAATGTTTAGTAATAAACTAATAATAATAACAGTATATGATAGTAATTGAAGAAATTTTTAATTATTCGGGTTAATTTTTAGTTAATTATTTGAGAGACTATGGAATCAAAGTCTTTTTAAACGTTGATGTTGATTATCTGGTATTGTTATTTTTTAGAGATTTTAAACGAATGTTTGGGCGAGATTATAATGTAAACAATGTTTAAGGACATTTATTTTATATTAATATTATTTTGTATAAATATTAAATATATTTATTATTATTTAATATTTATTGTATACAAATGCTTAAATTGAAAAATATGTAAAATACATATTTGAACTCTCAATAAAAAAAAGGTTAGTATTTTAGTACAATTATAGATATTTAAAAAAACATTTATAAATATTGTCAACAGTTTTATAAAACATATTTTTTGGAAATTATTTTTAGATATATTAAAAGTTTAAAGTTTTAAAAGTAAATTTTTTGAAATTAATATTATATTGATAGGTAGTTGATTTGTCAGTA
This sequence comes from Rhopalosiphum maidis, assembly GCF_003676215.2. NCBI lineage: Eukaryota > Metazoa > Arthropoda > Insecta > Hemiptera > Aphididae > Rhopalosiphum > Rhopalosiphum maidis. Next base: position 27,988,400 of record NC_040879.1, read on the forward strand.
ATTAATAATTATTCGTTATTATTGAATTTCTTTTATATTGAATTATGTAAATTAATATAAGTATTAAGTTTTAAATTAATTGGTGATTTTAAATTTTGTACTGAATTTATTACTTTATTGTTTAAGCGCAAAATACCACCGATACATCATATAGTCAAGAAGATACAATTAAATTGTAAATTTGTAGTCAAATCACGGAAGTTGATTCTAAAGCATAAGCATGTATCCCTATTTGCATTTTTTTTTTATATAGATATTAGATGATTTATTAATTAATTTTAAAATATATGCATAATAATCGATAGTATATAGCTGTCACTGGGTTGTGGGACTTAAGGTACCTAAAATCATACAAATAAGCGATTAAAAAAATATACAAAAATTATATAAATTATAAATATTTAAATACAATGTACTGCCAGTACGCACGAATTGTGGTCATTTTATAAAACGTCAGCTTAACTCCACTACTAGGTATTTTGTAAACACTTTTTTATCTACACACAAGTTTTTTTAACATCGTAATTCAGCACACACAATATATATTTATTTATATATTATTTATTATTATATTAATTTATTTATTGTTTTAATACATATTATTATTTAACTTAAATAAAACTATAATGTTTGATAGGTAATTCCGGGACGGTGTCTCAACAGCTGTAATTTAATCAATGTATCATAAACATTTATACCTATTGATTATTATATAAGATAAATCTTAGTAGTTTTAATCTAATTAAAAAAAATAATAATAAACAAAATATATAACAATCGTCGCCATCGTTGGCATGGAATTATATGTAAATTAAAATTATACATCATTAAATAAAGCTCAAATTTTATAAAATTATATCTATCAATTTGGTTGTTGTTAAATAATCTATTTTTTATTTTTTATAAATTGTAAATTATTTTTTTGTTGTATTATAATTATCTTACTTTTGTTATTATTGGCAGAATTCGTTCGTTTTACAATATATATATAGTAGTTATTTCAAATTTTATTAACTTGAATGGACGACCAATAATATAATTAAGTCACTTTCGTTTTATTTTATTTCGTTACTAATCGTTTGCCGAACAATATTATTGATGACCATAATTTTCATGCGAATGTGCACCCGATTCTTACGAAAAATTATTATCAATGTCAGTTGTGTATAATTTTGCTTTACACGTTTTTACTACGCACTTCCATTTAATCTTTCCGGATTTTAATTCTATACTCGTAACTTACTTGGAATATTTATAATTACTTATACTAACAGCATATTTTTCGTTGTTTGTGTAACGTATACATCACTTATTAGTTATTTTCCTTTACATATTTAAATAATACTTAATTAATTAAATATGTAATAATTTAATAATTTTAATGAATAATATTTTAAGCAACTACTAGTTAGAGAATGTTCAGAGATCAGAATTTGATCTATGCTTGTTACAGAAAGGAAAGATAAATAAATTGGTTATAATGTATTAATGTTATAAGTTATAATAATTATATGGCAATCAATGCTTTTCACTTATATTATAAAAGTCATAAATTCCCGTGTCGTTGCCTCTAAGTGGTAAAAAAAATTAAAAAGTATTAAAAAAAAAACATAAAAAAATACAAAAAAGCTCATTCAAATTTCATTTTTAAATTGGTAGTAAGATAAACAAATTTCCATTTACTACTCTCCTGTATAACATTATGCCAAGCCAAAAAAAGTAAGCATAAATGTTTTGAATCCCAGATCACGGCTATCGCTTTACAACTGCTCTAGTTTGCTACTAATATCAGAGTTTCGATTTGTGAATCGCTACGCTACGATTTTGTATTTTTTTTTTTAAAAAATCCCTCCTCCGGACACGGGTCAAATATTCTTATACAATAATAATAATAATATAACATTATAAATCACGTGACTTTGGATTCTTTTTCGCTCTTTCCTACACCGCGATTCCTCTCCACGCTCTCTCCGCGCTGGTGCCTATTTTTTCTCTTTATGTATTTACATTTTTGTTTTTTCTTTCAATACAGGCATAGGACATATAGGTATGTAGGCAGGTATACTAGGTATGTAGGCACTATACTGTAGACAGGTAGGAGGTGGTTAATGGTTACGGGTACACATTATCCGAAACGTCGCGTCGTGAATATTATTAAATATTATATATACATATTACACTTACACGCACAGCGCAGACTCCACGCCAATAATTGTCATTTTTCTTTTGCCGCGCATTCGGTCACACCGCATATTATATAATAATATTACAATATAAATTACCGAAATACTAACACTACACGACCTTGTCGTCGCCGACGCCAACCTAAGATGTTCAACTAATATTATCATCAAATACGTATCATTATTAACCAGAACCGTGTGCGTTTACATATTATCATATTAAAGTTCTGTATTAAATATGTATAGCACCCACTAACTGTATAATACGTAGGTATTTTCACGTGTAGTTGCTAAACGTGCGTAGACGTAAAAATTAGCAAGGAACACTGCTTTTCGTAAACGACCGCGTTGAAAAACAATAAAATCAAACAGATCGATATAGCCACAAAAGTAGACAAGTCAATGAAAATAATTAATTCAAATTAAATTACATATCGACAGCGAGATCTTTAAGTTAAAGCCGGTTATTTAACAAATAACAATCCTAACTCTCCAAGTTTAAATACATTTAACATGGAAAAATATTGACGACTTGATTCAGTTTAAAAAAGCTAATCTACATTTTTAATTGTGAATTTTGTATAATGTTATTTTATCAAAATATAGAACAGAAATTATTATAGTATGTAACAACTTATTACTATTATTAACATATGAAAAATGAATGCAAATTTCTATTAAAAATTAGCTTTTGTTATGATTATTTGCAAAACTAGTTTTATTATACCGAATTTATAATATTTGTTTTATTATAAGTAATTTTATATAATTTTGATTTTGAATTAGGGTTTATAATTCTTAGCTATTAAAAATAAAATTATAATGATTTTTTTTTATGATCTATTGTATTTATTGAATTTTATTTTTCGAATATTTACACTAAATTTTTAATTAATTTTATTAGGATAAAGGCTAGGGCCCAAAAACATAGAGTGCCAGATATATTCATACCAATATATCAAATATAATGAATAATAATAAAATATCTAATAGATGAATAATTTATGGACAATAAAGTTGAGATTTTTCATCATATCAAAATACGTATAAGACAATAGAGAAAGGGATTGAATAGTTAAATGAATACAAATGGCAGAAAAGAATCTTGTGTGACGAGGGAGAACTTTAAAATGTATAATACGTAAATGTCATGTAGGATAGTACATCGACTTACACAAAAGTTTAGAAAGAAATTATAAGTCCGGAGACTGGTGAGCAGCAAGGCTGAATCAACATAGAACTTTTTACGGGTATGATAAATTAAAATAGTCATGTGAAGGGTAAGAGAGAAGACTGAGAAGAGACCCTGGGAAAATTAGCAGAAAATTAAATTTTATGTTAATAGATTATCAATTTATTACCTATATAGGTATATATATATTTATTCTGGTGTGAGTAACTATTTCAATTAAGAGTGTTCAAGAAGTGGTTGTATATTGCATACATAGACACATAGTTCACAAAACAATACCACAACCTATGTGGATCATCTGTGATTTTTTTTCCATGGAGGTATGTGAAGGATGCAATCTATGTACCACCCCTGCCGGATAACATTGAAGAACTAAGAACGCAAATCACAACATCCATCCAAAGTTGCAAAATGTGTGGAACGAGCTAGTCTGACTGTCGTGTATATTTGATTAGGGATTTTGGAGGGGAACACATCGACGACTTGTAATGTTAACGTACGTGGTTATCATAATATATTATAATATGTTCTATTAAATGGCGGGTAAAAATTGGCCCCAAATAATTTTGTTCGATAAACATGAGTTTTCAAAGTCGTGGTATTCTTTTGTGAACACGCTGTACATGATATAATATGACTACATTAAATGCAACTATATAATCGAGACTAGTGGGAAACCTTAGTAAATATTTTATTTTTTTTATTTTTAATTACCTCGAATGAAATAAATTGGAGAAAATATAAACGAATTCGTGAACTTGGTCAGATTGTATGCTTTTAAACCAATTCATATATTATAACGAACTCCCGAGGTCTGTTTAAATACATAATATAACGTATACAAATTAATAATTATACAGCGATTATAATATACCGGTGGCGGAGATACGATATATTAAATAGACACGCCGTACGTAATTTATTATTCGCCAAAAGTTCACGAAACAACAGCGTAGAACGCGACTCAAAAGTAGTAAGAGACGAAAATCGCTGCACATCGCGTGTCACACGTGTGATAGACGACATTGTGTTGTGAAGTATCTATATACATGTATATTATATATATCAGTGCCCAGACTTTTGTCAACCCTCCGTTACATTATACGTGTCTTCTGTTTCGGCGCTCTCCCCCCTTTTTTAATTGCGGATTTTACACGATTCCACCCTAATCAAAATTCACCTCAACAAATTTATTATTTTTAATACCTAGTCCTATTATTAATATAATAACAGCTTGGCGGTCTTCGTATAGCTGGTGTTCTCGTACAGGGTATAATAATAATAATAATAATAATATAATATTCAACTTCACATCAATTAAAAGAACCTACTTAAAGAAACAAAATAAAATATAGGTGAAAAGAAAACACGTTAAAATTAATGTTAAAAATACTTATTTGGGTTCTACTATTATTAATTATATGATAAATATTTAAATATATCAATGCCGTACCAAGACATTTTGGAAATGTATTATCATATACTACTATATGATGTTTTCCAAGTCAAAACAATATATAGAGTGATTCAACAAACATCGTCGCCCCCATTCTCCCTTTTGCAAACGAGTTTATTCAAATTTTGATTTTCGAAATTTTTAAGTAATATATATAATTTTATGATGAATAAGTAGACTTTATTTTTAAATATTCCAATTTTAAGTGTGTCATGTAGTGATACAAATTTCGTTTTTTATATGAGAACTTTTGGTTTTTTACAAATTATTTAATAGATTCTTCTTTTAATGTAAATGTATAATATAGGTGTTAAGAATAATAGTTCTTAAAAACTGTTTAACAATAATAAAAATAGATATAACTTTTGATCTACTATACATTTTTAAATGTTACGGATTTATACACATTATTGTAAAGTTAGTATCACCACAACACATTTATATAATTGGAATAAAAAAATCTATGTACTAGAAAATATATTTCGTAGTTTTGATGAGATGTTTTAAAAATTTAACTACAGTGACTAATAAATTCTATGGTTAGTTAAATAACACTCAAATCTAAAATATTTTATGTAACGAAAGTTGCGACATTTTTAAAATGTTCAATAAATTTTTATTGATGTAATTTTCATATGGACAACAGGGATAAAAACGTAATGATAACACGAGATACCTACGTAGAGAGTTGTTTTTGAAAAATTGACAATTAATAACAAATTATATTCACAGTTTGTGTGGCGGCTGAAGTAGACAGTAGTAAGTGGTTTTGCATAATTTTCGAACATTAATATTTTTCTCGACATTTAAAACTTGAATTAATTCGCACTTATTGGTATGCACAAATTTAAAAATAAAGTAACATAATATGTTATTCACAACAAAAGTAGATTATAAATGAGTTACAAAAAAAAACATATATGTACAAATCAATTTGAAGGTGGGACGACAAGCCTTATATTTTTTTATTTAGTTGAAGTACGTATACATACTATTCAAATGGCGTGATTAAAATACGTCATGTAATATGTAAATAATAATTATTTTAATTTAGTGTAATTTAATATGTTTTGTAAAAAAATATGTGTATGAAATAAATCAGAGTTTGCGAGTCTCGCTTTGACTGAGTTAATGAATGAGTATACTGATCATAAAACTATGATACTGTCCAGGAACGGGAATAATAAAATCAATAATATAATATTTGCTTTCAGTGTGTTGTACAAGGAAAAATTATTTTAACTGTGGTTTTACGTGTTATTTATTAATTATTATTTATTGTTTGTAGATAATAGGCATTTATTTTGTTTATTGATAGGTAGTTATAATTTATTATAGTACATGAAAATTCTTGTATAAATCACCATAAAGTCATAATATAATATTAGCCAACGATAAAAAGGAAAGTTAAATGTTATTCTTTAAATTGAGAGTTAAGACGCGAGAAGAAATATTAACAGTAAGGCTTTATTTTATAAGTTAAATTCATATGGGTGATTTTTATTTAAAAAAATTATATTTAATATAAAATAAATTAATATTAAATTATTTAATAATTGATATTTTAATAGTTCAACTAGGTACCTATTTATTTTTTGTTTCAAATCATAATTTATTTTATTTTTTGTTTATAAAAATAATCGATATTTTGTGTTATAATATTGAAATAAAATTAAGAAGTTATACTTAAAAAAGTAATTTAAGTTGTATTTAAATTGTTTAATTTTTTTTATATTCATAGCGTATATCTTTATTACATTTTCTCCTACATAGTTTTACTAAATATTAATTTTAATTATACATATGATATTATCAATTATATTTGTAGTAATGCGATATGTGAGAGCTGCTATTGAATAACTGCATAGTTTATGGACAATCGTCAATAACCCGAACAATAAACTTATCAATGTCTGATAAATATGTGCAGGTTTTATCATATAAAATTTTGGGCCACTGTATTAAATATTTTTGTGGGCCATGTTACATGTAACACACACATTATAAGATATAATTCAATGTAATAACAGTAGATCAAAATTTCAAAAATTACAAATTAAGTTTAATGGGCCTCTGTACTCCATGTCTAATTCCATCTTTTCTTTTGGAAGCCTGGGTATGTGTTAGAATATTAAAACGATTACAAATTACCAGCTGGTAGTTCCAGGAGTAAATATATGGTTGGTACAGTAAAAAAGAGTTAAAATAAGGGGGTGCCCTCCCCCCTTTGACAAAATCCTAGACCCACGTCTGGAACTGTTAGAACTGCCTTACTGTATCCGTACTATAGTTATGCCTTTATTATGACTGCCACAAGTGTCATTGCGTTGATACTTGATAGATATTGCAGGCATATTGTGTCTCAATCTTAGGACCATATAGTTTCGTGCAACTATTAACGGCGAGCGATGACATGTAAACTATTAATATTTATTTTTTGATCACATGTAATTTAGTTTATCATTATGATTAAGTATGATATATTTTTTAGTCGTTTAATAAATTGTAACATTTATTTCATAAAATACAAACGCCTACAATAAACAGCTCTAATCAAATAAACTCGCATGTTGTATGAGCTTCTCGAAAGTTCTCGAGTACAGTATCATTTTTAATAGAATTTCCGATCTGCAAACACAGCAATCAGTGACTTTAAGCAGAAAAAATTTATTGAAAAAATTAAGGAGTGCACGAGTTACATAATGGCCAATGACGGAGCTAACTCCATTATTTATCACGAAAACGGTTTTCATAAAATCGATTTAATTTCAAAACTTCGTTGTATATAATAAAATGAATTGTATCTAAACCACACGTGTAGTTAAATATTTCAAGAGTTTTAACGAAAATAACTAGACAATGACATCACAATAGGTATGTATTATCATTTTCGTGAATTATATAGCGCACCACGCGTGTTCCTTCTAAGCATGCAAGCATGCATGCAATCAAATTATATATCTAACTCCCATTTCGGTGGTCTCATTTTTTCGGCTACTTTAAAAACCCAAAATTATTAAAATATTGGTACGCCCAATAATTTTTCTAAGTGTCCACGTGCGTGTGAGTGTCGGGTGGGTCTGCAGTATTCTCGTGTAGGTACTTGCAGAGTTATATTTACCCGGTAAAATCGATCCAGTGTCTTTGAGAAATGCTAAGTATATAATATTGTTTAACCACTAATGTCTGTATTTTTCGTCATTTTTCAACTTAAAAATAATATTTCCTTATCAAATTATATACGCATATATAAAAAAAGGGCGGGCAAGTGGGTATATCGTTCTGCTGTGTATTAAAAACTCATTTAGAAAATATTTTATTTGTTAATGATTACCACGTGCAAACAATAAGTGCCAAATTATAAAGTATATAGTAGACAGTAGTATATTATATTATAAAAGGATTAATTTTTTATGAAATTATAATATAATATAATATAATATTTTTATTTATTATAAACATTTGACAATCATATTGAAGGCTTTGAAGGGCTTAGCCCCCAAGATTATAACCATTCGAAATATTTTTATCTCCATTATTTGATTGAATAATTATATATTATGTTATTAAATTATAAAATATTCAGCCAACAGATTAACAGATGTCACTAATACAATCACTATCACTATCGGTGATGTTACTCTTGGCCACAATTTTATTATACATATATCCATCGTTCTAATTATACTGTTAAACTGTTAGACTAACCGTTAATTTTACTGACTCGAAATAGGCATATATCTTAATGTCTAGGCGGATAGTAACGTTGCATAAAAAATAAATTCTTTGAGTATATGCCTACAACATATGCACCGATGAAAGTTAACAGCGGCTAACTACATATATTGATTAATTTACGAAATATCTAAATGATATTTATTTTTTATAAAATGACTTGATTAGAATTTATTTTCATCGTTAGGTTTTCAAGCCAGATATTGAAGTATCTACTATAATATTTTCATTTAAAGATATAAAATCAAAATTAATAAGGAATCGGGAAAATTAATAAAATATTATGATCATGATCTGATTTATTTAACTAACTGTCACTATTAAATAATATATGTCTAATAGTACCTCATCGTTCTTAAATGTTATAATTTATTAATAAAAAGCAAATCTAAATTTTATTTAGCTGTACAGATGGCGTTGTGGGTATGTTCCTACTTTTATATCTCAATCACCTTAACGGGCTTAACGTAATCCTACATAAAAGTTGGTTGTTTTGTCTAAATCTGCTCAAAAATACTATTCCCGTATTATTTATATTTTCCCTCTACTATTCGTTTATGGTATATAGGTAGACAAAAAACTGTTGTATACTTATTATTAATTCGTAGATATTAATTACACATATTCTCATTTATAAGTAAATAAATAAGTAGAGTAGAGTGGCACAGGACTACAGGAGTACCCCACAAAGTGTTGGTTCATTTCTTTTCGCTCACCAAAACTTAAAATATTTTTTTAAAACTGACTTGTTTGAAATTTGCTTTTTTTGTATTGAAGTAGACCAATAAATATTCTGTTTTGGATTATGAAATTAAAGACGTATACTGACATTCAAAAAAGTAAAATTTGAAAAAGATAAATAAAAAATAACAAGTTTTTTCAAAATGTTGTTTTTTAATGATTTGTTATGTAATATTTTTATTTTTATTTTTTTTTGTTATTATTAATAAATAAATCCTCGGTGACTGTGGTGACTACGACTGTACTACTGTATTACTGTATTTGATTGATGTATATACAAACTTCATTTCAATTATTAAATCATATGCATATAAAAATTATAATCGTTTAATTACTCTGACGGAATGTTGAGTATTCCAGGTTCTCGTCTCTCTGTTTCGAATATAAGGAATTCAGATATTTAGTCGTAAGGGGTATGTGACAGTTGGCACATAAGGTCCCCACTATATAAAGTATCCAGCCTTCTTTTTTCATAAAATATACTAGCGGGTTTTTGAAGCGTGCCCGATCCGTATTAATGTAAGTTTCTATTTTTTTTTTTTGAGTTATAGTGAGGGCAATAAGTGAATGGTATTTTGATTTAATTTAATTTAGATGATTATTGAGTTATTACCTTCTAGCCATATATTGTTCAAAATTGTTTTAATTTAAGATATAGCGTTGTGAAATTAATTATTGAAGTATAGAAGCATCTGAGGAAGTTAATGCCTGACGTGCTATTTCATCAGCTCTTTAATTTCCCAAAAATTGATTTTGATTTGGTATCCATTTATAGATATTAGAATAACAAGAAATTGTTAGGTTATGGAGTTGAATTTGGATTTTTCCGGCAATCGCATTTAGTATGAATAGGTTTTTAATACTCCTCGAAGTACTTAATGAGTCGCTTAGGATGACTCCTTTAAATATAAGTCTTGTTTTTGTTAGGTCTAAAGCATGAATAATTTCCATAGTCTTAGCTGTGTAGATTGAGCAAAAATGAGAAAATTTCATCTTTGAAACAAAATCTTGCAATATTACGGCTGATCCGATTTTTTCATTCTTGATCCATCGACCATCAGTGTCATATTTTGGTAAAATTCGGAGACGATTGAATATAGATGCTAGTTATAAATTATGTGTAAGATATTGTTCTTTGAAAGTTAACTAAATTTTTATTGACGCAATTGTTTAATATGCAAGAGGCATCTAAGTGACTTCCCTATGATTTATGAGCAAGACATTTTATTATGTTAATATCTTACAAGCAAGTCCTTTCGAGTAGACTTAAAATATGGTATCTATGTGTTTCTCGAATTGAAAAGTATGCCTAATATTTGTATGGAACTTTTGAAATGTATATTATTCATTGTTATTAACCAATATTTCTTTCAGATGTAAAAAAATGCATTGCGATTTTTCTACCGAAAAAGAGAGACCTGAAACAAGTGACCAGGTTTGTAAAGCTGATAAGGTCTTCTACATGTAAGATATAGCTCTATCGGAGTTGATACCTCTGAAGGATATATTGAAGTCATTAGCAATAGAGTTAAGAGTTAAGTGTATCTGACAGGAAATTTAAATTACTTAAGTCATATAATTAATCGCTAATAAAAACAAAAATACTGATATTATAGATTCTCGAAGGATGCCAATACGCCATTATATAAGCCTATAGGTATATATTAAATAGCTTGTTGTTGAACTTAACTTGGAAGGTTCTGCTGATCAAGAAATTCTTTATAAAATTAAATAAATTACCATTGCAGATTATATTTAACCATATTTTTTGAATACGTTAGCACCATATGTAGTATTGCAACATTTTGATAAGTCGAGGGTTATGAGGCCCATTATTTGGATAGATATTAATAGATTTTTATGTATAAATTTATCAACTAGACTAGAGAAAAATTCCCAATCAAGATTTTTAATTCTCTATTTGTCATTACCTATAGTGAAATTCATAAATCATAATAATATTGTATACGTTATAAGCTTTAAGTTTTCATTAATGTTTTAAAATTTAAAAAATAAAAAATTAACATCGTTAATTAAGTAATTTTGTCCAAATTTGAACTTAAAATGTCAATAAAAAATAATCATCTTTAAATTTATTTCTATTTTTATGGTTTCAGTATGAATTATACTTTTGAGGAACCTCGTATTACATTTTCAAAACTCATGTAAGAAGAACGATATGATTTTATGATTTCCTAAATATAAAATAGTTTGCAATATTTTGCAATTTTAACAAATGTAGTAAATTAAAAAAAAAATAACAATATTTTATCAAAAACCGGATTAGCGTATAATTTCTAATTTATCCTTCATTGTTTTGTTTGTTTTTCCGGCTTATAATAAAAATATTGTACTTTTTTAATTTTGTCCTCTCCAAAATGGCAAAGTACAAACTAAAACCAATTTACAATCCAAAACCACCTTTAAGTCGTAGATCAAATCAGTTTATCGATTACTTACCATGTAAATAAACCAGAAAAAAATGAATATATATCATTGTAAAATCAATACATTTATCGTTCCACTCATAATATAAAATTAAATTATTGTATTGGGTTTAAGTGTTTATATACAAATAAATGGAAAAGGTTCCATGTACACGTAAATTTTATGATGAATTCAAATATGCTTTCAATCATTTCAATTGTTAAGATAGCTAGTCGGTACAACTTTCTAATTTATTTATTCTTCAGAAATATATGAACATATTCACAGAATTGATATAAGATAATATTTATTTCGAGAGAAAACATAGCTGCGATCAAATTCCCTTGAACGCAAATTACGATAAATTACATGCAAAAATTTATGAAACACAGACAACTTTCTTTTTAATAACTAAGAGAGGGCTGGCTTAAAAATGTATATTTATGTTTAAAAATACTTATAAATTACGCACGACATTTTAGCAAGGTTAAAAACTTGAAAATGGCAAAACGGTCTGATTTCGTATAAGTTGCTAGTGATTTGAACTTTTGTGGATAATCAATGAAAACGGGTGAACTTACAAATTACCAATTTATACTAGCACGTAAATACTTACAAATGATACATAATAATTAGGTAGTAAGAAAACTTGAAAAAAAAATTTTGAAATTGAGAGCCCTTACTACACGGACCTCACTGTATTTAGTGTTTATAGATATTAACATATTGTATAGATTCATTTTTGATTAATTATTCGAAGAGTTGATTAACAGCGTCATCTCCTATCCCTTATCATATTTTCAAACATAATATAGGTTTCAAGTATTTTTTAAATTTTGCAGTGCCTCCCCCCTAAAAAAAATTAACCCTGAGTTACGCCAAAGCGGTGGGTTATGTAAAAGCGTCAATTCGTATAATCGTATACGTGAATAATTTCTATGCGTCAGTCGACTGTTGTTATATCCACTGATTATACCTAAATATATTATCGTTACCTGTCAATGATGAATGTATATAGTGTCACGCCGGGTATTAATCTAAAATACAAAATCGAAAAATTCTGGTTTCATCAAATTTGGGTTCGTATATAAACGAAAAGTTGTATTAATTGTCATTTCGCGCGTAGGTAGGTTTACCTCTATATTCATAATACGTATAACGCAGAACAGTAAATGTCTTACACGATAACGATGTATTATAACTGATAATATAATACCATAATGTTATTATTTTGTGCGGATTCGATGTATTTACGTATAAAATATGTATAATATATAAAATATTGTTATGTATTATCCGGCTACGTCGCCCGCGCGTGGAAATGCAACCCGCGAGGCGCTTTTCGTCGGGGAAACAATACACGGGGTTTCCATCGTCTAGAAATTATTTTGGGAGCCTATTGTAACGAGTGGACGGGGAGGGTCATTGATTATTTTACGTAGGTACGTATATGAGTATAAAACAACGCAATAGACAGTGTATAGTATCGTTCGTGTTTGTCTTGTTTATCATTGGCAAATAAACACACGGTATTATTATTTAGATATTATTCCGTTTTCGACGGTCTTCCGTGCGGGGACACACGGCATCCGCGACCCCCCCCCCCACCTCCCCCCCGTCGATCCCCTTCGCACATGACGTATAATTGTGTATTCATGTCCATATATAGGTACATGTATACAAATACGTATGTATTTTTTTTTTTTTTTATATGAGCTCTCCACTCACCCATACCCACCGTATAATTAAAACTGTTTATTAATTTTTAATATCGGCTTGCATATTTCAAGTATCCTATATTATACCATGCTAGTGGGTACCTATATATAAATATATATATATATATATATACACGAAATGGTGACCCGAAAGGGTTATATATATATATATATATATATATATTATAACACTTGTCTAGATTCTCATTAAGTACAACGAACTATTGGCCAACAATGGGGTTACGCGTATAGGTGTGGGTTGAGAAATACTGAATGTAGGCATATTCATATATATGTATTATATAGGTACATTATATACTGCATGCACATGTTCAGCGGATATATATATATATAGTGATTATTATTGTTGTTATTATATGAACGGAAATAATATAATACACGTACAAGGTGGCATAAGTGTCTATTTACACTTATCGTAATTTTGAAAAACCGTAACTTATTATATTAAAATACATTACGTTTTGCATGATTTATTAATTGTTGTTGTAAGACAACACGTTTTCGAAAAAAATGTTATTTTTCGCGGTTTTTTATCGCTGTCATTTTATAAGTACTATACAGTGTTGAATTATAGCATACAGTTTTAGTTTTGAATTTCTAAGCTGGGTATTTTTCGAAGAATTTTGATACATAAAAATACAATTATGAACAAATAAGTACAGTCAATTAGTTAGGTACACGGGTTTTCATTTAACATGACGCCACTCTCTATTCCGCTATCATCTAAATTTTAAATATTTATAAGTAGTAAATCATAACTAATTAACTACTCGTTTGAAATTGTAATAATCCAAAAAATATTGTGCTTCGGAATATGAAGTTGAAAATATGTTAGAATAATATTTTCCATAGAGCTAAAACTTTTTAAAACCATAATATTGTAAACTCTTAATGAATCACCTTGTATAACGTACAGGTGACTATATATTATTATGTAAAATAATAATAATAAAACGAAAATGCATTAGTGAACTAAATCGAAATCTACGTAGGTATATTTTACACAATACAATATACTATAAGTACTGTATTTGACACAAACACAACACGACACTGTTCATCGTTGTAGATTACACAGCCAAACCCATTCAAAAACGCATTTATATTGTACTGTGTTAACCGCAGCGCATTCTGATGATATAAATATTCGTTAAAAACAAATCAAGTGATTTAGATTATCGCATAAACCCACTATACGTTCAAATGCATTAATATACAGATTTAATTTAAGCATTAACACCAGTGGAACATATTATTAATATACACAATATTATACGCAAATACCTTTTATGAACAAACAAAGCGATTTTTTTTTTTTTATAAAAAAACAAATTACAATCTACACAAGTTTACGTACAATAAGTTATTATTTTCGTGACACAGAATATGAAATTGTGGAATGGAAGATGGGTAAACAGTAAGCACTAATCTGCATATGTTTGTAGTCACTTTGTACTAAAATTAACGCAAAATATAATATGCAATATGCATAATTTGCAGCAAAATTTTTAAAATGCGTTTGTAATTTTCACTAAAATAAAGATAATATAGCTACGAGTATAATATATGCATCACCTCAGATAGGAAAAAATATGAACTGTAATTTGCATAAAAATTCAAATAGGATATGCACCTACGTCGGTATACATTTCGATAGTGTAGTATAGATTTTATACTATAAAAGTATAAAATATAAAGATTTGAAACACTATAATATCACCGGATATTCCATTTTAGATCCTGTACAGCTATTTAATTAAATCCTATTCAAACCGTTCTACGATACATCAATATTGACTATTGACTATAAAACTACCTAATTATAATATAATATAAAAAACATACTTAATATTATAATACATTATTTCTGTCAAAAATTATTAAACCTATCATGTGTTGGATTAATACATTATGTATGTATAAAACAAAATTAAAAAAAAAATCATTATGAAATATGAATCAAATTTATAGATAATTATAAGTTATTGGTCAGTAAATATTAGTTAAACTTGGTTAAGCTACCTATCATATGACTATACAAGAAATAAGAGAAGAGGAAAAATGATTCTCCATCGGTGGCCACTTGATGTGGTCACTTGTACTAAAGGACTACAAGGTATTCATAAATTACCTATACTTAATATCTATATTTTAATTGTGTGTGTTATATGTTTCGTTTTATTCGTGCACGTCGAAGCAATCGGCATATATGACAAACGTTATTCTAATAAAAATAGATTATTTTAGCGTTTTTACTTTTATATGTCCCGTTTTAACAAAGTAAGTCAATAAAAAAATTATATAGTTGATAATCGAATGCATGTAGATATTCAGTCTTATGCAAATCACAAAGTCGTAGATTTATTGGGCAAGACTGGAGTAATAGGTCAGCATCTTTATATAGCCATCTGTTACGGGTTTTCGTCGAGAGCTCGAGAGGGAAAAATTAATTATTCGATTGATTTTTTTAATTTTGGTTAAGTTAGTGACTTTTTACTAAAAGATTTAAAATCAGTCTAAGATATATCTACAACAGTATGAATAAGTGTCAAATTCGAGTGACCTATAAAATTATTTTAAGACATGCAACGCCGATCTATAGACATCCAACATTCGATGTACAAACGTTAAACGTAATTTGTGAATTTGATTGGATAGTGACTTCCGGATAAATGTATAAAATCAATTTTCATTTAAAATTAGTGTATCTATACAATTTCTTAATAGTATTTATATATATATGTGCAGGCTGAATACACAGTTATTTAGCTATAATATTGTTAGTTTTCCGGAACTATAACTACTTGAAAATTCCATTTGACATTTTTCAAGTGCAGCATTACTGGTATCTGTGTTCAATTTTTCATCGATTAAGAGGGTTGCAATACACGAAACTCGCTTCGGTTAGAATCTAAAATGTTGACAAATAGGTTTCGAAATATTTAATGAATTATTTTATTAACATATTATACGGTTCTAAAATCTAAATAGTATAATATGTAAATATGTGTATTATTGAGTATAATTTATTAAACAAATATTATGTGATGAAACATTTTCTTAAATTGTCAAGTCTTGTGTACACATATGTCTATGAAAATAATTTGTTTAAAATAAATATAAATACCTAAATATCACGTTAGATTAAAAAACGATCGGTGACTTATTTTGAGAGATGCGAGTCACCCAGAGCAAAACTGTTCTAAGGATTTTATTTTACGAACATATTTATTTTTACTTTAATAAATTATACAAATTAATTTAATATACTTCTTATTTAACAGTAAATGTGTTCCAGCAG
Organism: Rhopalosiphum maidis; assembly: GCF_003676215.2. Lineage (NCBI taxonomy): Eukaryota > Metazoa > Arthropoda > Insecta > Hemiptera > Aphididae > Rhopalosiphum > Rhopalosiphum maidis. The sequence continues at coordinate 28,005,174 of NC_040879.1, forward strand.
AGCTTGTTTTATTATTATTATAAACCAATACATTGAACATTGATTTATTTATATTTAAACGGTAGTTTAACTTAATTGTGCTAAAAACATTGTAGGCCGATAGACCAATCTGAAATGTTATCAGGTATTTCTAAACGAAACATATATTTTTGTATTAAAAAATTGTTCAGTATTTAGTGCGTAATGTACCATAGGAATGGACATTGCAGATAAATATATCAGCTATTATATTTACGTAAGTCCCTATATGAAAAAAGTACACCTATATTACTAGACGGTTCCAAGCAATAGGCCTTAAGACTCAAGAGGTAAATGTAAACACTTTCAGAAGAGTAAAAACAAAATTCGTAAAAAAAATTACATTATTCGTTGATTTTTATTTTATAAATTCACGTGTTGTTAATAAAATGTTTAATGAAATATAATTATGTATGTTATTATTTACTTATTCAAGTGTGCATAATAAATTAATAAAACTAATGAAATGGTGAGTTACAATTAATTAAAAAAATATTGTGTGCTTACTCTGTAAAATAAAATTAACCTGTAATTTTTTTTTTTTGTATCATAATCAATAGCTAATGCAAGCGCATACAGATTTAAAAAAAACGTTTAGTTCTCGTTACTTACAATAAAATATAATTAGGCATTTAAATAGAAAATAATGTATCTGCAACATGCCAACATATTGGTTACAATATTTGTGAAAATAAATATTTTATACAACAATTATATTAAATGGCGTCACAAGCCTCTGCATGACTATACTAGGTTAGGATGAAAACTTAAAAGTGAAAAGCATACCTCCTAATAGTCCTCATAATTAATGTTGTTGGATCACAATCTTTTAGTCCTTATAGTTGATATTTCGACACGATCGTGACAGTAAGATAATTAATCGATTTTCCATTAGTGCGTTTACATCATGATATAAAAATATAAGTTTTGTTAAAAACTGTCGACCTTTTAGCTTGAAATCGTTGTTCAAGTAATTATAAATAGTTAATAATAATTCATTGTCGGTGTAAAATTTAGCACTGACCTTATTTGTACAGTTATACACATACGTATATACATACCTACACGATATAGGTACCTGGGTATACACGGGTACTTGTTTTAGTGGTTTTTTTTTTTAAGTATTAATTATATAATAGATTAAAATAATTATTACCTTTAAATACTACTACCTCACCACGCGAGAAATAATTTCCATTTTTATAAATAAAAAATAGGTAAAATTTCGACGAGTATATTGAACCCAACAAAACAGACGTTCTTCATACTATTTCGTAATTCATATCATATCATAAAGATAACTGTAGATGAGAAGTAAAAAGTTCGGATTATAATATTTTAAGCGAATTATAATCGCTATAATGTGCAAAAGCGTAGTTGATGGGGGCGAAGAAGGCATTCGCCTTTCCCCATCGCTCGTATTTTTCTCTATATAATACATTAATTAATAATAATTTATTTAAAAAATATTCCGTTTTATAAAGATTGTATAAATCGTAATGATACCATACTTAACATACCTAATAAGAATTTAATGCCTACTTAGGTAATCAACTGTAAATTATGTTTAGTTTGTTTAGAAAAAAAATTAATTTCACCCCCCCCCCATGGTCTAAACTCGAATACGCCTTTAGATATGTGCCCGCAGTAATGCGAATACACACGGTGTTCGCAAGTGACCTATACAATCATTATTTTAAGACGCACGTTGCATCGACCGAATTTAATATGCTTATTACATTAATAGAAGAAAAACGAGAGGAGAAGATGATGAGTATGAGCATTGAGTATAAAAACTGAACGATATACTGATACTCGTTGAAAATTATTAAAAAAACGATTGCGTTTGTTTTTCCTCGTTGAATTGGATTTTCACATTTGTATAACTACTACTGCAACTACTACTCGTATGCAGGCCCGGATTAATACAATCGTAGGCCCTAGGCAAAGCCGTAGCTGGAGGAGGGTCCAGGGTCCGGACCTCCCAAGATTTTTTTAAAAATAGAAATATTCTATAGTGATGAATAAAGTTGATTGACAATAAATGTTCAGTATTTATATTTAAAAAAATTGTTGAACCCTTCCCTTTGAAATTTTTCTCAGTTGCAGCCTTGGCCCTAGTACCACAGTAATTTAATTCCTATGCGCTTATACAGCACTGCGATGTACAGCATTTAAATGGGTATAAAGCCTTTTGTTTAGGAGAGGAAGTGTTGAATTTCGAAGTTAATTCTTTAAAAACAAAAAAAAAAAAATCAAATCTAAACTTTTATATGATAATAATTTTAATAATCTTAAAAACAATTAATCTTACTCAGTCTACAAATATATAGAAAAGTAAATTGTTAAAACCATAAAAAAAAAAAACTTATTTTACACCAATTTGAATATTTCTTTATCCCTCGTATTTAAACATGATAATTGTAACAAAAAAAAAAAAATAGTAGCCACTCATTTTATGTTTGTAGGCCCTAGGCACAGTGCCTATAGTGCCTATGCGCTAATACGGCTCTGCTCGTATGGAATTCATTTTTTACAATCAAAATAATTTCCACCTGTTATTATATAAGTATATACGGTATACCTAATATACGAGGAAAGTGTGTGTGTGGGCGGAAAAAATGAAAATAAATAGCAACGGTGCGCGCTGAATACGATCTCGGAATAATGTAATAGTTGTGAATATTGTTTATATGCGAGAAAAAAATATTGGTATATACCACACATCGACCACGGATATATAGGTTTTGTATGAGAAATTCCTCGGCGAAACGTTGCAGAGCTTATCGGAAATTCGAGCCGCGCGTGCGGGAAATCGTTGAAACGTAACAATACAATATATAATATATTATTATTATACTATATACCGTATACGTATAAACGCAGTTTGTCATCGTGACTCGCGGTGGCATACAATCCTCGGGGATCCATCACGCACGCCGCCGGACAAAGGCCTCGTATATGTGTATATATTTATATATATATCGATATTCGTATGCGGAACGGTCGACTGCAGTATTATGCTTTATACGCTTATTCGTTTATTTATATGCTTATACCACGACGGAGAATCGTGGCCGGTGAAAAACTAGTACGGACGTTACACGAATTAAAATTATTTTTTTATTTAGTTTTCCGGACACCTACATAATATAATACAACCAATATATAGGTGTCCGGAAAATGGACAACTTTCGCACGTTTACGTAAACACTATTCACATTTCAGTCGAACCAAATCGATAAATAAATGAAATAATATATAGGTAACTCAGAGGTTGCGCTAGGAGCATTTTAGGAACTGCTCAAAGTATTTTTGTACGTATGATAAAAAAAAACCACTATTCGGGAAACTAAAAATTATGCTACTTAAAATATACTGTAATAATAAATTGTCTATTTTTAATTGACAATTAAAATACAAATTACGATTTATCATTAACTACATTCTTTTTGGTATGAAATCGAACAAAAACTTGGTGACTTGACGACGTTGTGGTTTTTTCGGTGCAACGCACAGGCTGGTTACTGCACAAGTCCGAACAACACGTGCCCAACACGAAAATGAAAATCGAAAATACGACCATACTATACGGCTGCTGCGGCGTTAAAGGCAGAACCGTGCAAAAAGCGAGGTAATAATTGCCAAAGGGCGACAAAAAAGCCCTTGTAGTCTTACTTTTGAAGGTGGTGCGATACCGGTTAGGTTAAGTCACACAAAACGAGGAAGAAATAAGAAAATACTCATAAATATTAAATCAGAGAAAACTTTTTGATCAAAACTACATTACTTACGGAGCAACAATTTACATAGGTACCAGCCAAACCTATACAGCTAAAAATAATAAATACTTAAAAGAACTCAAGCATAAGACTTGCAATCTAAACTTTTCAATCAATTCCCATTGAGAGCATACGAAATCTAGTACTGAATGCCCCACGTGAACTAAGTAATAATTTAAAAAATCCTTACTATATAATATATAGTACCTATACGCTGCGCAAGTATCATAGAGATGGCAGAAACACAGACAACCCAGCAAATAAGCATGTACTATACACAATTATAAAGCATGACAGAGAGCATAACATATGAAACTCCATATACGACAATAAAAGTTCAACCGTACAATTTTCTTCCGTTCAATACCAAATTTGATATCAATCTTGAACTAACAAAATTCAAAAAATAACACATAAATCCAATGGTATATAAAAATACCACTTTTATGAAATCCTACAAAAGCTTAAAAACAATATTATCTTTTGTACTGACGCATAAAAGTCAGGTAAAATAGTGGGAATATAAATAATCCATAGAAAATCTTATAATAAGATATAAACTGAAAAACTGTTGCAAATAAATAAATATACTATTTTTAACTTAATAAAAGTTACCAAACTATAAAATGTATGTTTTTAATTTTACTAAGTTAACCAAAGATGAAATTTACTTTTAAATTTTAACTTTTCTTATTATTACATATTAATTTAACTTGACCTAGTTAAAAAATATCATTAACTTTCCCGGATTTATATTTATCGCTTCCCTTAAAATAAAAAACTACTTACTGCAACTGCAGACGTCATTTGTACTACTATTATACTCATTATTATCAATTATTATGATGAAATATTAATTTATAAAATTCATATAATTTCATATTTTATTAAAAATGACGATTTATTCAGAATGAAAAAAAGTAGATAACTATAGTGAATTATTAAATTTAGACACAATAATAAATCATTGTGTACGAAAAACGGTTCTGAGCGAAGACAGTTTCTTAGCCAATATTACTTATTTAGTATTTACTTAGTGTTTTTTCTATACATTTATACTGCAACTTTAGTAATTTATTTTAATATAATTAATAATACAAAGGTAGGTTGAATACATTTTTCTGGAAATATCACAATCATTATTTAACTAATTTTTTTAATAGGATATGTTAATTTTATATCATATATACGATAATATATTATTGTTATTAACTCTTTACTTTTTAGTCGATGGACATTTTTCGTAGAACAGTGTAGTATAAATATTATTATATAAAAATAAAACTTTCGAGTACCTACGAATATTTTTCAAATTAGAACAAAATAAACAAAATTGTATTTAATCGTAGCTATGGAGTTTCGCAAGAAAAATGGTATTCATAATAAATTCTAATTTATGTATTCTATTGCTTCATAAACTTAACTAAATATTACTACACAATAATCCTCATTGCATTATGTATTATATATTTAGAAAAAACTTATGCATATTGTAGTAATATAGCTGGGGTTTTATTATTGTGTTCGCGATACCCAGAACTATTGAACTTACTATGATGTGTTTTTCAGGGACGGATTTAGGTATGTGGGGTGGACCCTGGGCGGAATGCATTATGGGGGCCCCTTATACATAAACAAGGAAATACATTTTTTTACTTATTAAATAACATTTATTATAATATTTAGTAGTAAGTAGTTAACAATTAACTATTTATTTAATAATAAATAATTATAAAAACAATCAAATCGAGTACAACTAGTATAAGACGTAATATCATCATAATATTTTTCCTGTATCCTAATTTAAATATCATAAAATGGGGCCCCGAATTTGTGGGGGTCCCTGGGCTGCAGCAAACTCAGCCCTCCCCTAAATCTGACCTTAGTGTTTTTTATATTTTGCGTAAAATTATTATATGTTTTAATGTTTAGATTCTGTAGATACGGATGACTATAATATGTCTGGTAAGAATTATTCTTATGCTTCTTTATTAACGTTTTATTTTTATAAAGTTGTAAAGTTGTAACGTAATTCGTAAATTTCACAATAATTTTTTAATTGAACATTTTCATTTTCAATAGTTATTAGCTACAATCTGTAAACTTAATAAAACGATGTTCATACAAATTGTACTTACAGTAATTAAAAAACAACGAAAAATAATAAAATAATATTACCTTGTTATTAAATTATCATTTGAAAATCTAACATTTTTACTAACCCTTATTGCAGTAAATAATTAGCTCAGTGTTTATTTATGCTCTTTTATATCACATTATAGTATGCAACCTTAATAATCTATGAATTCAAATCATTGTGTACCTTAATTAAACTTATTAACCATCGATAAATATAATATAATAAAAAGATTATCACTTTCATAATTGAAAATTATAAAACCATAACAATTATATTTATTATTCGTGCTAAAAAATTATTAATTAATTTAAATAATAATAACCTGTAAAAGTGTAAAATATTAAGATGATTTATAGGATATGAATGCGCAAACCTTTAAGCCATTCAAATGGCGACCCAGCCTTTTTATATTTTTCAATAAATATATTATTAAAAATACAGGTAAGTTCTGTGCTTTAAGCACCTAAAATTTAGGTAGTTGTCGAGTATACTTCATTGGTTATATGACATTTTACACTTGTAATTTTAGCACATATACGATATTCCAGCAAACGATAATTTGAATCCAAGAGAATTCCATAGTAAAAATAAATATATATATCAATATATCAAATTGATTTAATATTGAATTATTATTATTTTTGTTAAATATACTATAATACGTCTATATCACAAAATTATCGTGTACAATTTTAACACCTACCACATTATTGAGTTATAGTTGTTAGGTACTGTAGTAGATGTATTGTGTTAGATATGATAAATTATTGTGCATAATTAAAATCAATTCAAAGCGAAGGCGGTCGAACTATTTGGTACCAAAAATTATTAAATAACTATTTTAATAATATCTAATTTTACAATTACAATACGTTCAAATCGGTTTTTCTGATTATCTTAAAAAATACCGAAAATGTACCAAAAATACCTACCAAAACTAACAAAATTAGTTCTAATTCGCTACAAAAAAAAAAAAAAAAAAATAGTAACACACATAATTTGTAAAATAAATACATTCGTCGCTCATATTTCTTTTAAAAAAATAAAGTTTTATACGAGAATTGTACCTTTATATAGAATGTATTACTATAGAGTTTATTAGATACAACATAGTATCCAATATAAAATATATAAAAATGTCTTGATTGTTTACGACAATAAGAAGACGAGGTGGAAATATGAAATCAGAGCCATTCATTTTTCAAAGTATTTTCATATAGGTAGAATTGAGATGTGACCAGCAAATAAAAATAATGCTCCCATTGTGTGGATATAATATTGGCTGTATTTTAAAGCGTTGACAAACCTATTCGTGTGAGGGTTCGCAAGGCTATATAAACTATATATAGGTATATAAAAGCTTTTGATTTGCGTCGTTTAGGTTGTATATTTTGTGCTCGGCAATAGTATATTCTTTTCAATAATTTGTGGAATTAGTGTAACCCTTGAAAACTAATATAATATATTATCCATATGCATTATGCGCTTTTAATGAAAACTATACACCATGCTCAGTAGCACGTAACTTCAAAAGTTGGGATTGGGAGCGAAATTTTCAACGCCTTCCTCCTCGTCCACGGATTATACAAAGAGGTTTGAAGCTTATTCATCTTAAACAACAATTTTACACATTTTTTCAAAACATTGTTGTATAAGTTTTATTATTACAACATTTTGAAAAATTATAGTTATTAGTTTATTATAAATAATTAAAAGAAAAACATTATAATACTTCGGGGCCGCGCTCGCGCCCTCTGCAATCTTTCTTAGATACATCACTAACTATGCCATCTGTAACTCATTCAACGATGTCTAACAGACGAACAGCCAAAGTTTCCCATTTTCGTTTAGCTACTTCAAAAAAAATAAAATATGTGATTTGGGACTTTTATAGAATTATACGTTTGATTTTTTAAACGTTATCCTGTTACCGTGATATATTGTTTTGATACATTATTGGAAAATCTATCGAATCGTTTTTCTCTTTATGTCAACAAAACTAAGTGTATTAGACATAGTCCCTGCACCCCTTAACTATATAGTTTAAAACTGTAGAAAAATAGTAAATCTACTTAGTACTTGATTTGAGGAATTAGTTCTCTTCCCCTCTTCTTTATTTTCTCCAATGTACATAACACATGCCACGTTGATTTATTTAATTATTATTATAACATGAACAAAACAAACACCGTTTTGTGCCGAGTAGAGCAAAGTGACCTGTAAAGTTAACCAGCAGGTGTCTGTATCCAACCTGAAACAGAAGCCAGTTGCTAGTAGCAATATATATATAACTATAATGCCAAAATAAGATTCATGTCCGTTATTTAGATACATTATTAAAGTAATTTTTTTAATGTAGATACCTGACCGCTGTATTGTCTTAATAAACAAATTTGACTTTATTTCAATGACGATGTGATCAACATAGATAATACAACAGTCAATTATTTTGTTTATTTTTTCTTCGTATATACTAATAATACATATATATATATATAATATACACTCACATACTCACAAGTTTTCCTAGTACAGTTAATTAGAACAAGCTTTTTAATATTTCTGATGTTTATCATAGTTTGTTAATTTTTTTTTTTTTAATGATCTCATACAAAAATAAATCATGTAAATTATGTTTGGTTTGCTATCGGCTAATCTTGTAGTATTTTTCACGGATATATAGCGTCTAATTCACTAATCAGTATTCATTTTATGATGTAAATTATTTTTGGTTAACAGTTACCTATGATTGATAGAAAGTAATAACTGTATTACTACTATTCCTATCAATACCGAGTGTAGAGACTGAATAATAAAAATAATAATAATTATATATACCTGTATTTGTTATTTTTTTATCGGAAATCTACGTGCATGGTTTTTTATGTAAACGATAACGTTATAGTTAATAGTTGTATCAAATCCAATTATTTGAATATAATTGGTAATAGGCAATTATATTATGTATAGTAACGTTGGCCATTGCGTTATAGGTACTAAAATGTTGAAAATGTTATAAAAATCTAAAAAATAAATAATAATATTAAGGTACCCATTACTCGGTGGCACATTTAATGGGCGCGAAAAGTGACAATCTGCCAACATCTAAACATTTTAATCAATTAAAAACAACGAGTACACAAGGGAGCGCACATGTATAATTTATACATATATTTTTAATACATATACCTACTTGTTTCTTAGTTTTATTAATTTTTGTATTTATAAACTGTATAAAATTATACACAACTGTGAATGTGTAATAATTATAATTTTTGTAAATAGATTAAGATTCAACAGCTGAGAGGAACTCACTATAACGCCTGCACCTGCACCACAAAGGATGCTGAGCAGCCGTCATTAATAGTGCAAAAAACAAGATTTGCGCACGTGAATAGATACTGTAGAAGTTTGTAAATATGCTAATGGCATGGAATTAGAATAGAAAAATATCAATATTTATGAGTGGTCATTATTATTAGATCAATTCATTTGTTGTATGTGTATTTTTAAAGTTTAAGTTTAATTTTTTTTTTATTTTCTAGTGAACTATTAAATAAATGAATGAATTAACTTATCGTAAAAACGGTTTAGCACAGATAATTTTCTCCACTATGAAAGGCAAAAAATTGGGAATCTTATATTACTTTCAACTTTCAAGAAACTTTGGTTTTGATTTTCGCAAGACCGTTATTGTTAAAAAAAAAAAAAATAATAATAAATAACAATTAGAATGTACAACGAATGCCACATTAAGAGCAGCGTACACTGTTGTCCATTAAACGTATAGTGTTATATTTTGTCCGTGTAGCGTCTTGTATTTTGGGGGCGCAATTTGATGCTCAGCCCGGACTTACAAGGGGTAGTTGTGGTGGGACACCGATAAAATGTTTGCCTAGTGAATGAGATGTCTAAATGCGCCCCTAAAAGTTAGGCTATTGTGCTATAGCAATTATCTAATATAATAATTGATATGTCGAAGAGACAACAACGGCATAGAACTTTATCCGCAAACAGCCGAGTATCGACATAAATATGTACAGTGTACACACACACACTCGTACATTTATATTGTATTTGAAAAATGACCGACTACCTACAATAATAATATTGTGTTTTCGTATATTTCTAACAAAAACAAACCTTTTCCGTATAAAACCGGTGACTGGCGAGGAATAATATGTGACTAACGGCCCGCAATAATAACGAAGACAGCTCGCTGTATTCCAGTGAACTAATAATGACGATAATAATAATATTGTTGCCGTTGTTGTTGTTGGTGTTGTTGTCGTTGGTGCAAAACTGCGAAAAAGCTCACGTTTTCTGGAAGATTGCTTGTTGCGGACAGGGTGGGGGCCGGGGAGCAATGCCATCGGCATACGTATTATTGCGTAAGACGTGCACCGGAAATCCTGGATACTAAAAATAGTATCGACCCTCTGTAGTGTTATATACATACATAATATTATATTTCGACGTCGACATAATAAACTAGAGAGCAATAACAAAATAATAATGAATTGTTTTCTCAGAAAACGGATTATTATTCGCACACGTGTACTTATTTATATTTATATATATATATTTACTTTTCGGCAACACTTTTGCTATTGCGAAATAGACCGAGCCAATCAAATATGACGATAATAATAATAATAATAATAAAAAAAACGCTCAGAAAAAATATATTTCGTAAAATATAATGTTACTAATATACGTATATTAAAATACTACCTAAAAAAAAAAAACTTAATTGAAAATAAAGGCACATATAATTTTTTTTATTAACATATCTTATACATACGAGTACAGTGCGTATATCTTATTATGATATGGGTAGTGTGATGATATTATATTTTATCCTTAATATTTTTCAAAATAAATTTAATGTATAATATGTCGATATCGAGAAAAGCCTAAGTGATGCTTATTAGGTGTTTATTCTCAAGTATAAAATATTTATAAGAAATCGGGAAATTAAAACTGTGACATAAACAATTTTTTTGAGCGGCAAATGAGAAGAACGGTTTTATTGTACCCTTTTGTCAGATGTATTAAATTATGCCGGAGTAATTTTTTTATTTACTGTTAATAATATATTATTTTTAAATATGACGTGCAGTTTAAGGGTAGATATATATACAATAAAAAAAATCCATCCCCCACACGGCCACACCTCTCGTAAATATACCACTGCAGCGGGTTTCCCTTTCACCTCCTCGAAACAAAATGTCATGCAATATTTTACCAAATTTCTCTTTTTTTTTTTTTTGTTCAAGGTAAACATTTTTCTGCATTGCGACAGTTCGGAAATAAAAACTTTGAATAATTGGTAAACAATACAAATACTTCGGCTTTGAAATGGAATTCAATTGAATACACTAAAATACTATAAAATGCATATTGTACACTATTGTGCATTCTCGGATTATAGCGTACCACGAAACATAAATAGTACGGAAAATAAAAAATTCTTTTTTTCCCTTCGACGTTCGATAATGCTACGGCGTGTCGATGAAGATTGGGATTTTGGTGGATGTTTTATTTAAATATCATAATATAATAGTGTTGATTTTGGGGTTAGGACAACAAACAAGAAGATTCATCTACCGTTTGTCATGTTTACTGGAAAAACTCAAATACTAGAGGAATAATAAATGTTTTATGAATTTATGATAGTATAATGTCAAAAAAAAAAAATCAAGGAAAAGATTTTTAAATATATATTATTATCGTTATAAATACATCGATATTGTATGGATCGACCCGAGCTAACTTGCATTTAGAAATATTAAATTAGTTATAGAGTACTAAATAAATTATTTAGATATTAATATATTGATTTCCAAACCAATAAAATATACACGATACTGGTATGAGCGGTACGACATGGTTTGTTTATACAGGAAGTTTGGGAAGTTTCGATTCATCAGATGCCGTTCAATAATATTTTCAAATTCAACGATTGGTTCATCAAGTACTTATATTACTAGTATTATATTATGACTAACAGGTTTTTTCGTTTCTTTGTCTTTAAACTTTTACAAATTATATTATTCAATGTGGCGACAGTATGTGAGGTTGGCGCTACCAAAAGAAAAACGTTTTTTTTTCTTGCGTGAAATATGTAAGCACTAAGCATGCGAGTTATGAAAATTGCTCAGAAAATTTTACCAAATAATAATAATATAAATATGCAAAATATTCGCCTATGTTGAAGTCTGTAGAACAAAGTGATAGTGCCAAATACACGCGTGTGTAGTCAAATATTAATTATTTTCAGGAATTCACTAAATTTGCCTATATAAAACCCCTTGAAAAGCGAGCGTTTGACAAGAAAAAATAGAGATTTCATTCAAGCTTTACCGCCCTCTCTCTCAACGAGCGCCTTACATCATAGGTCCAATTTTTCATTAAACATGTACTGCTACATATTATAGTTGCAATAACCAAATTAATAAATATTCCTGGACTTAATAATAATTATTGAGTTAACGCGAAAACTTAAATTTACCTAAGCATACGTGCAATGGTATACAATAAGGAGAATATTAAAAGATACAGTTTGTTTAGTGATTATTTGATAAAAAAAAAAATGAATAAATAAAAATTACACGACCACGATGTGATGACATGTGCGACTCTATAGTGCGGTAATTTAATTCTTTTTAAGTGAGCCAAGTAGTCAAATATTATACTCATAGGTACCTATGCTAGGCATGCTAGCCACCTATACATATGCATTATTTTTCCGGATTGAATTTAAACGTCGATGCTTACATATTATTACATATCGTCTGTTAACAATATTGACTGATAATTGAATTAACGGTCATAACACAGATCGCGGACTTAACAAAAAAAAACTCGAGTTAATTTTTCCATTATTTTACACCCATTTGGTATATAATGCGTAATAACATAGTGGCAGTCGCGTGCCGCACATGCCGGGCAAGTACCCATATTATTTTCGTATTACTTATTAACGAACAATAAAGAAGGTATACATGTTTTGTTTTTAAGATATTTCTTGCACATCATAGAATTATTTAATTTTTATATTATTATAATTTTTTATAAATATATAATACAAGTCGCATTAGGTATATACATAATACAAATATATACAAATAAAACAGTCGCTCGACGGCAGTTTGAATCGATTTGATTTACCCGTTATTGCGCACGGATATAATATTATTATATATATTGTATAGTTGTTTATTTCGTTTCATTTCCGACGTAACCGCCTAGGTAGGAGGTATATATATGTACCTACCATACCTGATAATATACATATCGTTAAAGCGAGTTGCGTAAACACGTCAGTGTAGTTTTCTATGCGCTCGCATGTCTCTGTGTGTGTGTGTGTGTGTGTGTGTACGGTGTATCTGCCCACGCACGTTACATGTTATAATTTTGTATTCAATGCTCGAGAATCGAGGCGAGAGGGAGGGAGAACGAAGCCCTTCTAATATTATATTTATGAACATCCCTGTTAATTGTTTTTGTTAGAATTGGGGTTATTTTTATAAAATATTTTTGATACGTTTTTTATTTTGTTTTGTTATTTCTATTTTGCGGAATTGCATTGATTAAGATTTCGATAAGATATTATTCAATTTGACCTATACGATTTATTATTAATTATTATTATGTTACACCGTTGTCATTACAACGACATGGAATATAATTTAGGTGGTTGTAAACTCTCTCGATTTTAACGACCTATAAACTCTTGCGATGGTAAACTCTCGAGGGTTTACTTCAATACTATCTGTTGGGTACATAATATGTTAACTCTCCCGAGTTAGTAATAACTTTGTTTGTAGGTAAATTATAATTGTATCGTTATAATTTAATGTTCATCAATCATCACAATATGAAAATACAAATTTAAAAAAAGTTAAATATACAAATTGCACTGTTCCCGTAGACTACAACTTTGCAGAACTTCTAATGCTGTGATAAATGTTGAGTATTTAGTACAATAGGTACTTAAGGATTCGGGAGAGCTTACGTATTTCTTACATGTAAATACAATGTTGATCCAGAAGAGCTTACTAATTTAAAAGATCGAAGAGTTTACCATACAATCAAGAAAGTTTACCACCGCCCTATATAATTTAATTATATATATTTTAAATTTATAAAAAATATTCACATTTATATAAATTGATGTGTTTCAAATAATTTGCATGCAATTAAATGGTAATGGTTTAAAAATATTTATTTCAAAAAAAGTCGCGAGTTAAGTCGTCACTCAATACTTACATACTCTGTTATAAATTACAATGTTAGGTATAATATTAGGTTGAGTTCAATCATTTAAAGTGACGCTATTACGTCAACTTTTTTCCATGTTTATAAGAGACACGCATCTTAAATTTTCCCCATGCGAGCACTAAGCATTTATCGCATAACATCATAATAATTGTAATACAAGCCAAATGTTTAAACTTTAAATCTTTCATAGAATAAATAGAATAAATAAAAATAACTATTTTGGCGTCGATGTGAAATAATATTATTATCCACATCATATACCGTACGCGTATATTATTATAATATTGAACTGAAACTATGCACAGCACACATCGTGATTTATATAAATAAAAATGTATGTTTCTTTGTTTGTCTTCTATAGGCTCAAAAATTACTGGACCGCTTTCAATAAAAGTTATATCAATAGATTCATCGAGACTCGGAGATTGTTTATAGCTTCTTTTTCAATCTCAGCATTTTATAGGTTGCTAATATATACGAGAGGCTCATACATGAATTATTTAGTATTGGATAACGAAAATGGAAATTTTTTTTGTTTATTCATATGGAGTTTTTATTGGTCACGGATTATATTATAATAATATATAATTAGAAACATGGCATTATACAATTTTTACGAATATATTAAAAAAATCAAATACTTGTGAACACAATAAATTGGAATGATTACATTTGTGACTTGCAATCATGATTTGCTTTCTTAATCTGAACATATTTTTAACGTGAACACACAACGACAAATACAACAATATCGAATGTAAAAAACGATATTGGATTTTAGGTCGGCTTTCAAGCGTTCGTCGAATTTATCTCCGATGTCTTACATTTACGTCAAGAAATATGTTCAGAAAGTGAAAAATCATAAAACTAATCGTTGCAATCGTATTATAATGTCGTGCGTATCAATTGAATCGACGCGGAAAAGGTATAGAAAGATGGACTACTACTACGTATTAAACTCGGGCGAATTCGGGTAATACGCAGCGGATAATAACACGTAAATATATCGTTTAAAACGTTCGAAACGTGTCGGTTACGTCTCGGAGACCGTGTCTGCAGTGTAATAATAAAAATATAACAACAACAAGCAGAAGGACCATTTCGTCGTCATAATAATAATAGACATCGTATACGCTCGTCCCGCGTAAGATCGCCGAAGACCACGACGACGACGACTATATGGTCGCAGCAGCTGCACTATAATACGCGTGTGTGTGCACTGTGCAGCGACAGTAATATACACGTGTATGACCCAAACGCGGGGCAGCACGCTCCGTACGCGACCACTACCGCGGTATGCGCGATCGGGCTCGTGTGTGCGTTTGCGTGTAATAATAATAATAATATAATATTCTATACCGCTCCGCAGCAGCGGACAAGACGCACACTCTCTGCTGCTATGTATGCGCCACACACACGCACGCGCACACACACTATACACCGGTTAGGTGCTGCCTGACATGTCAAATAGCATTACTCGACGGCCGATTACTTGCGTTTAAACTGCTGAATTATTATTAGCCAACAATTCGGGTTCGGTATATTATCATCGCGGGGCTATAAACATTGTGCTCCGGGTCTACACACACACACACACACACACACATACAGTCTCCCACCGATCGCCGTCGACCTCTCACTCCGTCGTCACTGTTTCTCTCGCTCGTTTTCTCGTTATTTTCCACGCGTACGCTTTTATAATAATATTATGTAAATGTACATTATAATAATAATAATAATAATAGTATATAAGTAATAACGTAACGCGCGGACGACCGCTGCGGCCGGCCTTATAATGTGTACATAATAATATTTTACGTTATTGTAATTTATATTTTATAAAATATTAACGCGATATTATATTACCACGTCGTGTCGTGGTGGACTAGACCGTACCCGAACGCCTGTTGGTGTTTCAGCGTAAGCGCTCGCCGTGTAATGCATACATATTAATAATAACATAAACTATGAATAGTATAATATTATATATACGTACTTATTGCTGGTATATACCTACCGTACGCGTAGGTACCGGCTATACCGTACTATGCAATAGGTCAGTGGTCCGTAACCTGAGGGGGTCATGAAATTTTCGGCAAGAGGGCTAAAACAAAACGATAGGTATCGATGAACACTACGTATATTTGGTTTTGTGTATTGGATTCTGCACGATTTAAACCGTCGCAGATCCGTATTATTACGATACGGATGATATAATTATTCGGTTTATTATCGATGAAATTAATCCGATCATACGTTTCGAAATAAGCGATAAATTAACATATTGAGTTTTCATCGGAGGCAAATCTATGCGGGATAGGTAATAGATCTCATTCGGTACTCCCTTCTTCTGTGATAAATTTTGGATTTCCGTAAAATCTCGATGTCCAGAATTATTTAAACATCAGACTCTCTACTTCCGTTCGTAATAATGTGTGGGTATACCTATGTATACCTTAGGTAGGTACCTACACAATAACATTACGATTTTTATAAAACATTTATGCGATATTATGCGTATTAAAAAATAGACTCGATATGCATGCTCACTATAATATAAACATAACATTGTTGCTATACAATGTGTGTGAGTACTTGTATACACGTACGTGGGTGGGTAGGTTACTATATAATAATATATTATAGACATGTAGGCGGGTATGTTTATATGGTTGCTTCGAAACACCGCTCGATCAGTAGCGGATTTAAACGGAGTAGTAAATATGGACATTCGTGCGGTCCGGGCCCTTGCCCGCGTAGGCCCCCGAACTAGGTCCCTCGAAGTTTTCTATTTTTCGAAAAAATTACGTTCGTTGGATCGCGCGCGACGACAGACATATCACACGGAAAACGTAGGAAAAAAATATACAAAAAGAGAAAAGAACTAACAATGACGCGTTTAACCCTGAATGGGTTTAAATTATGCATTACAGAAGTGATTTCGACATTTATGCCTCTACACCCCTCTCCCCCCACCATCAACAACAACAACCGGCATTCGTATTACTATTATTATTATTATGATTATTATCATAAACGCCGGCGCGACCTGCAGTGGACTGGACGGGCGAGCGGTCAAGTCGTACCTGTTATGCGTATAATATTATTATATACCTACATCGCACGCACGTGCAGCTTTTTTCTTTCGTTTTTACGGGTTTTTTTTATTATTAATCTTACACGGCTGTAAGTACGCGCGTGGAGCACACGATGGTGTGTGCTCGTGCAGTCGAGCCAGTCCCGCGTATATTATACTACTTTGGCTACTAATTTATTACCGTGCGCGCATAGGTGTTAAGCCTACCTACATAATATTGTTATTATATTTTAACGCACAACACAACATATGATATAATAATAATAATAATAATATGCAGACGCGGCCGATGTCTATATAATTTTCGTAATTACCATTATTATTGTTATTATATCCGAAAACGAATAATATAATAATATATATATATATATATAGGCAACACTTAGTTATACGGTATAACGTGTTTGCCTGTAATATGTAATTATATTATTATAATTTTCCGTCTAGGCGGGTCCAGTGGAACGTATTATGTATATTGTACAAACAAATTTCGTCTGCCTGTCCGCGAAAAGAGCGCACACGACATCGCAGCGGGGCAGTGATGGATCTGAAGCTAATTTAAAAGGGTGAACAGATGAACTATTATCATATAATAGGTATATACTTAAAAAGCCGAAACTTAAAACTAATTTTAGTGGTGGTGAGGTGGTCCGGATCACCGTGTACATAGTAACCATTATCTAATAGGTATACATAACATAATAAGTAAACATATTAATATTACCATCAGCTAAGATATATTGTTCTATGATATTCGATATAATTTGTATTAATATAATAGATGATCAAGAGACCGCATTTGGAAATATTTAATAATTAAGTAATAGATAAGTTATTAAAACGACCAAATTAGTTAAAATTGCACAATAAAAAAACAAATCAAAGGTGGCCAAATCCGATATTGTTCCGAAGTTGAAAGTATACCAGTATATCATTATAACTGTATATGTACTGAAATACCGTAAAAACTATTACCTAAATGGCTAAATGTGTACCGATAGACGCATATAAACACAACCACATTATTTTAGTGTAAATTCTACCAGGAAAAAAATCAGATGATAACTTGAAATTATTATATAATAATATTAGTGCTGTAAATTTAATGCATTAAAAAACCTTAAAAATGCACTAAAAACCCTTATGAATTCATTCAAATCTCTAAAAAATCAGTATAAAATACATATTAAATACATGTAACATGTAAAATATATCCGAAAAAAAATTAATAAACATTTTAATTTAAAATTATTCATAAATAAAACTAAAAACTATATAATCTGAACCATAGTTCGTATAAAAAAATGACAATTGTTTGAACAATATTTAAACTAATTTAATGTTTTTATGTAGTACATCAAAAAAATGCAAACATTTTAATGTTTATAACTGGTAATAATAATAAAATATGTAGGGCTTAGGTATATTATATATATCCATTATTAATTTTTTTTATCTGTGAGCTAATGATATGTGATACAAATTGTAATTGTATAGGAATTTTAACTTATACAAGTCAAATATAAATCTTAACGCTGCCGGATTATAGGTAAGAAAACAAAATTGACTTCACATTAGACTTTATCGTTATTTTTTTATCCTGTACATCTAAATTGCATGCCCAAAAATAAATATAAAATGGGATGTCCAAATTCCATGCCATTTTTTAGAGGGGTCTGACCGAATTTTACTAAATAAAATAATTTAACTTACTTTTCCACTGAAGGAACCGGATTTTGTTACATTAAAATAAAATATGTAAATATTGGAGATGTTGAATGTTGAAACAGTGAATACTATTTTATTTATTTTGATGTCAGTAACGCCATATATACCAGCTTTTCTATAAATAAAATTCTATTAATTTCATTATTTTGAAATTGCGTCATCACTGAACTTATACATTTTTTCTTTTCGAATATTTCTCGACGTCTATTATTTAAATTTTAAGTACGCATTTGTACATACTATATATCACACTGTACTTGCTTTAAATATCGACTAATTGAAATACATTAGGACTAGTAGAGAGTAAAACACACTATTCAGATTGGAATGGAATGATTCATAAACACTAGTTGTACGCTTTGTAGAATTAGAAAATTCAGCCCGAATAGATGGTGGAAATAAACGGTTAGTCATCATATATAAGTTTCCAAGAGATAGTCGCAAAATCCATGTATGCGTATGTATTTTTTGGTCAAATAGCCACGAATTCGCAATTTAGAAAGTTCAAAAAAAAGTTTAAGTTGTGCACATAAGTGCATGATAAATAAACTTCTATTTTGACGGAGTCAACGATCGCCCTTGCCGGTATACCGCATTATAAATCATAAACAATAATTACAATGTATATACCATAATACAAGTAATATACTGATCATGTCAGTGTACTGGAAAATATTAATAACTATAAAATAATAATGAAACGTGAAAATTTGCTAGGTAATCAAACATTCAAACCTTTTAAAAGGCATGACTTAGATACTAAAATATAAATATTTCATTATTCAAACTTTTTATTGGGCAACGGCTTAAAATGCTTAAATAGTATTTATGTCATGATAATTTTTTTAATTACTCAATTCGATTGTACTATAATACAACTGTAGTACATACTACCTACATACTATATAGTACGTGTTTTGGTGTTTCTGCGGACTGTAGTTCGACGGTACTTCGCTATTCCGGTACATATAGCGGTAAACTGTTCAACCAGTATTCGAGGAATTACTGGTATACCTCGTAATTTACTTTTGATCATAATAAATAATTGGGTTCCTACATTTCTTCTTACCAAGCTAATTTTACCTCCTGCAGCACACAAACAGGCAGTGCCACCCACGTTTGCTTGCTCGCTTCTGTCCCCTCCTGAACCTAAATACTGCTGTGCGTGTACCTGAAGCTATTACATATTTAGGTACTCATTTATAAATTATTATGCATATATTGAAATATATCGTGTGGTACTCGTGTACGTGGCTACACATTTAAACAGTAAGGCATACGCATAGGTAGGTATAATCTGGAGGAGGCGGCAAAGATATCGTTTTGCCCACTGATCTAAACTCCAATGCATTAAATAATATTACCATGATCGAACTTGAATATTATTTTTTTGTCTGCGATTTATATACACCCTAATACCTAATTACTAATTAGTAATTTGTCATTAAAATATTTAATTGTTATTATAAGTAGGTACACTAAACGTTTTTGTTCGTTATATCATGGATAGTACAAACTTCATATATTTTTAGAACTCTTCAAAACTTCGAGGACTACTTTATTTTATGTTAATTTATTTATATAAAACAAAGTTCCATAAAAGAAATTTCCTTAAAATATCAAGTTTTATATATTACGAGTATATTCTAACTCTAATTACTTGAGTTGCATATATTTTTTTTATTGCATTATATCATTATTTGAACGCATTTTATCAAATTAATATTAATCGATTTTATTACGATTGTATTGAGTACGATGAGTATGCAAAAAAGCAAATGCCTAAACCATTAAATTAAGCGCAACATTGCTTGTATATTTTACAATACTCATTATCAATATGATACCTACTCAAGAGCTTTTCTCCAAAATTGATTATTGTAAATGAAAAAAAAAAAATTTTAATTTTGCCATCGTTATAATTCTGATCACTTATTTTAATATTTTACTTATCATTCATTAACTTTTCATCGAAATATTTAAAAAAACCTCTTTTTATAAGAATTTATTTTATAGAATTTATTGCACGATATTTATCGACTTAGTTTAAATTATCATATAATGTCTTACGTGTATAGATTTATAATTGATATTCTTTTTTTATGGGAATATAATATAAGGATATAAATCACCTTCCCCATGCTATATACCTTAGATACAATAGGTAAAAAATGGGTATGGACCAATTGCGTCTAAAACAAAGTTTTTGTTTAGAGCCAGTGTATTAATTGCGCTCCTTATATTTTAGGGTCAGTATACCAATATTGCACTTGTATTCAAATTTGCCTACTTATAGGTATGAAAATATTGTTGTTCAATTTAATTTCATCAATCCACAAAACAATCCACATACTAAAATGTTTGAAAATTAAAAATATATTTATTTTATAATTAATTACTGGTTTAAGTAACTGGTTATAATACGTATATTTTATAACAGTTTCGAGAATTGTGTGTAAAGTAACTTGTTAAATGTGAAGAAGAAAAAAATATTTATTCATTTATATTATGTATTAATATACTGACAAAAAAATCAATTAGTGTATTCATTTATTATATAAGAATTATATAACTAATAAGTTTTTCTTAGGTATTGTAAAATGTTATAAGTGCAATCGGTCTATTTCGACCCTAAAATGTATAGCGCGCAATCGGTATTTAAAGTTAAAGAAAGTGATTTTAAGCGCAATTGGTAAACTGCCGTAAAAATATCTACTATATTTCTTTAATATATATATCATTTAATAAATTTTATTAAAGCTGTCGGAACATCCGAATATTAAAAAAAAAACTTCGAGGATAAAAAATTTAAATTGAAAAACGTGTCATGCGTCATGCGTTGACCCGCCGATTTCCAAACGCAAAATCCGAACGTCCCTGTTATGTCGGTTGTATAATATTATTCGTATATTTGTAGGTAGATACCTAAAACACTGTACAGACGTAGGTACCAATTATTATTAAGTATTATTATTGTTGTTGTTTAAGATTTTCGAATGCGTTTTGTTCCCGGTCGTTGCAGAGAGATCGGTAAATATATCAACAACGATGCTTACCCAACCCGCTGGATCGTTTTACTTAAATTACACGTTACACACTCAACTGTTGAAGTATGTGTTTGTGTGTGTGTTCATAAATGGTCGGTATTTCTCGCGTTTTTTTTTCATCTCATTTTCGACAAAAAGCACGCACGCCGATTCACAAGAACACGTGTTCGATCGCCTCGGACAATACGAAAACGACGTACCGCGTACCTATATAATTATTACATTATACACATTAGACCATAGGTATTTATTATCATTACTATTATTTTTTTTATTCGTTTTTTTCTCCTTCAATTCCATTTCACACGATGCAAGAGCGCATGTATATATATATATACATATGGGTGTACGTACGTATAACACTAATACAAAGATACCAGAAAAGAGTGATGTATAAACAAGGCTTGTTATAACAAAACAAAAACCACATTATTAATTATATGTATAATAATATCGATTGACACGATTTCGACGATTTATTTTTTCCGATGTGATAAGTTATTATTATATTATTTTTTTATTAAACGATATAGAAATTCGATCGCAGTAATTATACCGCATAAACAAGAAATTTTATAAATTAATTTTTAAAAAATAATTTTTTTTAATGAGGTCACTTATATTTAACATTGTTTATAAAATTCAATCTGTATAATAAAATAAACGTATACATAATTATACACGAGTAACCTATATATATATATAATTATGTATTTATCTATGTACATATATTTATAATCAATATACACCAGCTAAAGGAAAGTTCATATAATATAAATATATTCATGTTTATAAAATCTATCACAAATCAGTATTGATTATATGTTTGTTCGTATATTCATTATTCGTTATAACTCATATAACTTATAGGTACCTACAATTATAAACAAATAATTATTAGCAATATTATAATAACAAAGTGGTGGAGGTTCTAGAGGGTCATTAGCCTTTTTAATTTATTCAATTATTGTTAACATCTCATTATAAACTTATCATAGATAATATATTTTTCTCACTTGCTATGTATATAGTATATCATTGTACCAATATTATAATGTTAAACCAGTTAATTTTCTTAGAAGTTCAGTCAATGTGATCTTTGGTTAAAAAAACTATCCATCAAATGTTAATTGAAAAAAGAATATTTAACAAGTAAAAATATATCAACATCAAAGGGTAACTGTATCACAATTTAAAGATATGAATTCAATATAGGTATATATCTTGTTTTTCGACTTCATTGTGGCGTGTATGACACCCACACTTCGTTTCCGCCAAAAAAAGTTGGATAATTAATGATTTTAATTTATATTATAACATTGTTATGCACTAACTTATTGTAATGTAACATGGAATAATGCTCAACAATTCGTAAGTATTCGCAAAGACTGTATACTAGTACACCTAAACTATACAGCGATAATTTTCGATAGCGATATAAACTGCGTCGTAGCCATCAAGATTTTTGTAATAAAGATCATTTTTAGGTGAGATTTAAGTATTAAATATTTTTAAAGTACCTATTACAAATCATTAAAATTTATCAGTTAGATCTGTGATAATTTTTGAGATTTTTTAAAAGTTGCTATTTAATTAGGAATATTATTTGACTTATATATTATTATTACTTGTTAGGTATTTATATTTTTTTAATCTTTTCACAAAATGTATTTTGGTGGAAACAAAAATCGTAGGTATATCGTTTTTTATGAAAAAGAGCTACCTATGTGTAAATGTTTATAGATATTTAGATTTTTGCGGAAAAAGGCCATGCCAATCATAAGAATCCCTACTTACCTAGTAGTTTAAATTTTATGAATATTGAATATTATACTTAACAACACGAAAAAATCACAGTAAAATCGAACTAAATATCTGAATATTATTTGTGTTTTATTCAAAAAAATAATAAAAATAATGGTTTTGACAAAAAAAAAATCAATTTAATCTTCACTTCATACAAACGATAAATTACGTATAATTTATTATTTTTTATCAAACAAATGCCAACTATTAAGAAACGACTGTATTAGATAAGCCACATTGTCACAGGATAGGACGTTTATACATATTGTATGAGCAGTTTATAATATTATACTACCCGTAACTATTTAAACATTTTGGAACACGATAACTGATTTTTATATACATGTATATATAGTGTATATATTTATCTATAGTTACCCATATCAGATATTATATCGTATAAAACCTTATATAGGTAAATATAGCAACAGTAAATAATACAAAATAATAATATGTGACTTACCGTTACGGCATTGATCCATAGAAAGGTACATATAGGTATATTGTATTTTTTAGTAACGTTGATTGACATCAAATTTTCAATATGTATTTATTTCATTATTGGTACAGATTTATAATGTATAATAACAAAAAAGAATAAAACAAGCAAAAGTAAATAATATACTTAATATCGATGCAGATTGCAGATGTAAAGCAATAAACATTTTATGTATTATAATTTATTATTTTAGGTTCTTAGTAAAGCGATTAATGTAATTTGATTTTGCAATCAATTTACTTGCTTTATTCTAGTTTTTGCAGACACGATTTGATAGAGAAAAAAAATGTTTTAAAATTAAACTTTGGGGGTGGTTTTCGGTAGCAAATTGGTTCTTTTTATAGTAATCCGAAAACACTTAAAATAATACCGAAAAGCGGGAATATTTATATCACAATAAAAGGTTTGATATAATGGATTTTTTTTTGTTATGATTAAAAATTAATAATTGTAGATAGATCCTACAAATGTTCATACAATATTTATATTAGTATTTTATAACTTTATATACCTATTACCTACATAGCATAATTTTTAAAATATTTTCAAAAATATTTAAGTATAGACACTTTATATTTTATTTTAAATTATTTATTTACACTCATTACTAAAAGTGGACATTAACTATGGTTATTGTTAAAACTAAGTTAAAAAGTTTTTTTTTTAACTTAGTTAATTTTCTAATTAATTTAATTAGGTGCTTAACTATTTAAAGAATCCTTTCTAACAATTTGGTTTTTCCTTATTGCAGTTCATTTGAAGTATAAATGATTATGTTAAGTTAACATCGTGTTTACCTGTTAGGCTGTTGTTCAAACTATCTATTTTTTTTCTATACTTGATTACCTTTGTATAATGATTTTAAAACAATACGAATAAACAAATCAATATTCCTTGATTTAATAATATTTAGTTGAAATAAACGTGTTATTGTCTAAATCATTAAAGGTAAAGTTGGCGATAAATAAAGAATAATAGAGGATGCATTTTTAAAAAAATATTAAGTTATTAATTAAAAAATAAAAATTAGTTTATCACTATAATATGTGTGACCCAGCTACCCAGGCGCATGCTAATTAAAACTAATTAAACTTCTTCATGACCGAGTTGCTTATATTTTTCTCCGTATCAACTTTATACTTTTATAGTTAAATATATGGTTTGTTAGCTATTATATTATACATAGTTTAACGTTGTTTCGATGTTGACCTTTGCTCGTTATTTAAGTAGGTACTGCACAACAAAATTACTTCTTCGTTTTTTCTTTTTCCTATTTATATTTATACATATATTGACTCCAACCTTGTATCTATGTCGCTTAATAATAATAATGACATCACTACCGCGGTATTCACTTATCAGTATGAAATACACCATGTAAAAAAATTAAAACATTTTACAATTATAAATTAATTTGTTTAATATCACGCATAAAGTAAACAAAAATATCTTCCGAGTTAATGTGTGGCTACACCATTAAACACTTACATTTATACTGCAGTGGAGCGTAATAACGTCATTAACACGGAATTGACTATCAAGTGATTATTACCAGTTGTCTAAACGGCATAGTTTTTCGACTATAACTATAAAGTAAATTTAATAAGAATAGCTATAATAAAATGCATGTTACATATTAAACCCAAAGTGCTTGTTATATATAGTCTACAATATATTTAACTCGAAAATAGCACTTAGTCCGTAAGTCATCATATACTGTGTGATTCACCAAACACGATGCTAACTAAATACCCTCATTTATACCCCTTTTCCTCTTCAGTAATGCAGTTTGTATTTTCGATTTTTTAAATATTATATACTTTAAATTCTTGAGATTTTTTTAATAGTTTTTGTACTAATTAAAGAGTGTCTTGCGTTTTAAATGACAATCCCCCCCCTTTTCACTGTAAATTGTAAATTATTTAGTGGACAATTTTTCTCAAAATTTCTCAAAATCAATTTTAAAATGAGTGGTGTTACTGCAGGTGTTTGAGTTACTTATGTTTGTGTAGGTTATAAAGATAATAATTTTAGTTGTTATATTAATCTATTAATCTATTAATAATTTGTAAAAATGGTTCAAGCATACTAAATACTAAACTCTAAATTACATTTATTTTATATGTAACACCATTTTTAAGGACCATTTTTATATCCGTAGTATTAAAATTTTAAAAACTGAAAAACAAATCGTTAGAATTTTGAATAAGGTAAATCAACATTTTCAAAAAAATTATTCACTAAACAATTAAAAGTAAAAAGGACTTCTTTTTTGAAAAATAGTAGTTTGTAATGTCTGTATCAGCGTAGGAAACTCCTTAATTAGTAAAATCTCAAGAATTTAAAAATATATTATATTGTCTTCAAAGATTCAAGTATACTTAAAAATTTCAAGAATCAGAATTTTAACAAATACATTTTTAAAAATGGGAATGAGCTTGCTCGGTGAGCACCTTGTGCGTGTACTTTATAACAATGCTTTCTAATTTATGGTATAAATTGAAAAAAACAATAACAATTAAGACAATATAAAAACGGTTTTAATATTTTTATGGAAACCTATCGAGACCAAACGAATTTGGAACCATGTTCGATCACATATATATCCATTATATATTGGCGATCTATTGAATTGTGTATTAAATAATAATATTAATTATCATTTGGATATAAATGACCGGAAATACATACCAATATATGAATATATGTATACAATAGTAATTGGTTTGAAACGCATTGGCCACAAATTATGTCTCTGTGCCAGCATTGCAATGAGCAGCTGTTCGGGTGAAGTTTCTTCGGAGAACCTAATAGAATCCGCAATTTAGGCCTGTCACTTATGGCATCGGTGTCCGATTACCGACCGTAGAGATGATGTAGAGGGTACTTATAAGCCGTCGCATGTGCTGATTTTGGATCGTTCCGTAAAAATATGTTATTCCGTCCAGCGGCGAAGGGACATGCACATATTGCACACGTGCATATTATTATATAATTCAAAAGCCTAAATACCCATATTGTGCGCGTATTTATCATAATATAGTAATTCTTTGAACATTTATAATACTAAGTAGGTATGCATATATAATGTATAAATTCGCGAGTAGAGTCTGCATACCGCACCGAACATAATATATTACATTTATGAGGATGCGTAGGCGCACAATTAATGTTTTTCTTTTTTGATCTTATAAGCGTAAATTATTACGCTGCGTAACAAGCGAATTTTCGTCCAGCATATATTATATAGCCGATCTCGTGTAGTCGTGTCGTTACCTTTGATATTATAGTGATATATACTTGTTATAAGACTTAAAGTGAGGTACATTATATTTATATATTATGCGTTTGTACGCTGTTACTTTGTATACGGTATTTCAATTTTTATGCAAGCTCTTGAGTATTATAGGTACCTATGCAAAATATTACAATTATTTAAAATATCTTATATTATAATATAGCAGAAAAATAAAATTGAAATACCGTAAAAAAACCAAATTTATATTTACAGCTATATTATTATGTATAATAATTAGGACCAATAAGATACTACGGATACATTTGAAAATCCTTTTTTTTTTACTGAGCCCCAGATAATGTATGGAAATATTGTAGAATATTAAAGTAAAACCTACGCTTAAAAAAATCTGAAGTTTTCGGAATACTAAGTTCTCTTTATTTACGAAATACCTTTAGGTTTTTTGGGAAAACTGTTTCCTCGGAAATAAATGATCTCTAAAAAAATTGTTTATCAATACTCATTACTAATGCTAGAATTTAAAATCTAATCTTTCAATATATTGAAACTTAACAGTGATATTTTTTTTATAAATTTATATAAAAAAAACATTTTGTATCACCACCTTTAATATGTAGGACAAATGCCAGTTATGATGATGCATTAATATAATATCTATAGATTACTGAACATTGAATGTAGGTACTAGACATTTTTGGAAAATACTCATATCCTCATATTCTCATATAAGTAATGTTATTATATGAACATAATGGTCTATGAATGTAAATACAAGACAATACTATTTAAAAACTTTCAGATACGCCACTGGCAATAGATACTCTTTAAAAATATATATATTATATCACTTAGGCAATTGTGATTTTGAACCAATTATAAGTGGAAAGTTACAGTGTATAAAATACTTCTCAATATTCGCGGATTACTGTTTTGAATGAATTTATTATATTCTTTTGTTGGTTTTGCAGGAAATATATTTTTGGATATTCTTGATTAAATAAGAATAAAAATAAAAAATATTCAAAATCCAAAAAACGAAAATATATTTTTTTTTTTTTTATCCTATGTGTATACATTATTTTTTAAACATTAAATATAATTACATATATTTATTTTACATTCATATATTACCTAGGAAGTAAAATAGCTAATAAATTAAAATACATTGACAACATTTAAACCGCGTACAATTGGTAGAGCATAGCAGAATCTTTATATTTAGCAGTATACAATTTATACTAGTAAATGAGTAGGTTTAATTAAACATTTTATAATTCAAGTGATTTTATTATCTCTCTCACACGTTCATTATTGTACCTATCTATGCATGTAGACCTTCTATGTGTACATTATAAATTGCTAATATTTCAAATTTTTTGCTCTGACAACCTTAATAATTGTGTTGCATGTT
Source organism: Rhopalosiphum maidis (assembly GCF_003676215.2). Classification (NCBI taxonomy): domain Eukaryota; kingdom Metazoa; phylum Arthropoda; class Insecta; order Hemiptera; family Aphididae; genus Rhopalosiphum; species Rhopalosiphum maidis. The sequence continues at coordinate 28,034,247 of NC_040879.1, forward strand.
AGAGAAATATATACCTTCAGAATAACAGAATAAATAAACACTCAATCAAAATACATTATTTTCCGATTTCAATCACGCCGAATAATAAAAAAAACACATGTACCTAATAATAGCTGTAAAACGCTCGTCGCGTTATCGCGGAATAATATTTATATCGAAATATGTTTTAATTAGTTTTTTCCCCGATATAGTAGTACCTGTATAATATAATAAAGCATCATCATTATTATTTATATAATTTATGGTAGGCATATTAACATGAGTATATTATAAATTATTATATTATACGATGATTATAATTATTAACCTATCCGTAATAAATTTACGTATCTATAGGTACCTATACGCGTACATCCGTTGATATAATAAGCGATTTTTTTTCTTCCTTTCTATTTTATTTTTTTTTAATTTCGTTATCACCAAGCTCGGCGCACGAGACGATCGAACTAGTTTATTCGGGCTGCAGAACCTGATTCTGCCGGTTTGTCCCTTTAGGCAACATGATTCTTCGTACGCCGGTGCGCGGTGCACGTCAAAGGAAAATATACGGTTTTTAAACGAAATAGAACACGATTCTACGAAAAAAACGGGTGCAACGTTGCCAAATGAAATATTACATGTTTTATTGTTTGCCAAACACGTGACGGTCAAGCGTATTATACATACATAATATGTTATTAGTTATATTATGACGTGCATAAGTGTGCGCTTAGCGGCGTATACTATACGTTTAATGGTTTTATAGTTATTGTTCGTTTTATTTTAACATCCCCAAAAGTGAGAGGAAAAATCAGAGGAGAAAAAAATATCAAAAATACGCTGTCGGTTCACTTCGGTCGGCGGCACGCTTTTATATATTATTATATCATTATAATTGGGTATACGCACCTATTAGTATTATTGTATTTGGAGTCGCTTAGCTGCTCGCTACAGCACGCACTGCAGTCGTACACCACAGTTCGTATAATTATTTTTGTTGTCGTCGTCATACAACAATAATATCATAATGACATATTAAAATGTTAAAGGAAAAAAAATAAAGATGTTTTGCGGTTATACACATAGGTATATCATACATAGGTAGGTATCTATTATACTGAAGTGATAAGTGGTATTGTTACCTCTCGTCAGACATTATACGAAGTATAATACATAACATAACGTCTTCGGTTATTTTTATTTTTTTATTTACTTTTCTGTTGCTATTTGATTTCTGTGTACAGTTTTAAAATTGTTTTATCTTCTCCCCATGCACCTACACAGAATAATATAATATTAATATTTAATATATATATATATACATTATATGCTCTTATATTATTATGGCTTCGTCTCGGTTTCGTTATTTGTTTGACAAATGTACATATTTGTAGTTTTATCAACTCGCCTGTCGTTATATTAAAATATGTTGTTATACCACGGATACGTATAGGGACACGCGTAGTTAAATAATGTAACATCACATTATTGACAGGGAAAACATAATAATGTTACATAGCTTCGTATAATATATATTATTATTATTATTTGGTATCCGTTCACAGAACGGTCTATATTTAGTCGGACAACGACAGTTCTCTTAAACGAAAAAAAAAAATTAAAAAATATAGGGTTGAAAACGGGACATTTTACTGAAGTTGAATAATTTATCACAATGTGCAAGCTACATATACATATCCAAAAGCATGCTCACCCTTATATTTTCTCTGTATATAATAACGAATATGTAATACGATTTTGATTTTCGGAACTTTTAAGCACAATACTTGAGGAACATATCTTCAAATACGTATGTACCCGTTCTTATAACGTTTAAGGAATGCCATAAACGTCGATACAAACTTTGTTCTCTCTAAATAAGGTCACGATTTATAACTATTTAAAATTATTAAAGAGATGATACTTTTTAAAAATGTTCGTGTGCTTAAATTGAAATTTGAACGAGTAATTTCCTAGTTATTAAACTTTGTGTACCAAAGATAAATGTATTCAACGATTAAAGGTTTAAAACATATAACGAGGCATAAAACGATTTTAAAATTATAGTTATTAATTAAAAATTGTCCAAGTGTAGTAAGTACTATTTATAATTAATGCCTACAACATATACAATACGTATTATATGCCTATTGCTTAAGATTACAATTATTTGATATACTAATTTGATATAAAACCAATATTTAGGATTTGGTACATAAACCTTAATGACTCTTAACATAACTACTAGTTTGAATTTTTATTAATAGGCGCATTACCATTTTTAAAAAATCATCAGATTATCAATTTATATGAAAATACGGTGGTTCTGATCCAAGAAAATAAATGTGTTTCACCTTAAGTGGTGAAAACATTAAATTATTTTAAAATTAGGTCATTTAGTACATTTTTTCGAAATTCAAAATTTGAATAATAATTGCAATATAATAAATAGGATAAAATAAGAGTGATTAGCATGCTTGATGAAACTCCTTGTATAAACAGTTGTCGTTTCAGCTGGTGAGCCACACAGAGACCGGATATAATGTCGTTATAATGTAATGTTTGAAAATGATAAAGATTAAAAGATGTAATAATATTATACATGAACTTAACACTCCGTGTTGAATAATAAAACGATGCAAGAGGACCGGAATAATTGTTATTATTATTATAAACACGATTAAAAGCATGGGATCCTTTTTTTTATTTTTGGAGCAGTAAAAGTGCTCTGAAAGTTTTTTGCAATGATTAATGATCCTGGATAATTTGGATATTAACTAAATATGTTTTGATATACCCGAAAAGTTTTAAGAAAAATAGCGAAAAGACTGCATGTGATGCGTATACTATATTTGAAATGAAAATTTATAAGCATACCATTATATATAACCATAATAATAGTTATAGATATAATTATTTAATTTTACTTGTTGTTGTAATGTTGTTTATACTTAGCATTTTATAATTCTAATGTGTTTTAAATAAAAAAAACATAAAATATTAGTATTTATTTAGAACAATATTTTACCACCAAATAAAATAAAATAACTTAAAAAAAGAGTAGGTAAATGGTCACCGCTCTGCTGTACATTGGGTATCGAGTGGATCGCTATTACAGGTTTGTTAAATTTGAATTCAATACGAAATTGTATACGAATACCGATTCTGTTTATAAATAGCCTAAAAAAAATCGAAATATTTTTAAAATGTTATCGTGAATAAAAAATGATATTATAAACATTTAGTGAACATTTCACGAATAAACGATTATTCATTTTCGAATTTCATCAAAAAAATTAAAAAACAATATAAATTCTATTAATCGATTTGCGTAATAATTTCTGTTTTAACTTAATTTGTTGTTTTTTCCCTGATTACACAAACTAAATCCAACTTTGTATTTAAGATCACCCAATTTTTGAAAATCAAATCATTTTACAATGACAACTTATCATATTATACTCATCCACAAAAAAAAAAACTGAGTTAAATTAATATCTTACACTATTTTAACATATATTTCTAATAACCGTTCTGTGACACAGTTTACTATAAGTCAATTTATGTATAAATGTATACTGTATAATATTATAATATCTGCTGGTATAAATAATTATTAAACTTGAAAATTAAAATATTTATAGACATTAATGAATTTATAAGTACTATTATTTTGGATCTGTGACTAAAGATTTTCGAATAATTCAAGAATGTATTATGTACAGCGTGATTTTTTTTTTTATCAGAACCAGTGTGGACAGTTAATATTATTATTTTAAAAAGTATTATATAACGTTTTCCGGAATTTCCTCTTTGTAAAATTTAACATATTTACATAAAAATTCGTTGAATTGATATTTTTTATATGCATATATTTATAATTTATTTACACAATATATTAATGGACGAATGGTTTGTTTTTTCTTAGTATTTTAAGTATTTTAACTTCCGATGAGCACACTATTGTATTAATTATGATAATGAAATATATCATATAATATATATATTATATAATATTAATATAATCATAATATTTTTTGAAATACCGACGCATTATGATTATTTCACAAATTGGTATTTAGAACTACACACATTAATGATTAGAATGAGGTTTTTTATACAGTAATAAAAAATGTGTATTTTTATTTTTATATTATATAGTTTTCCTTTTTATATTTTTGAATATCAACTTTATCATTTTAAACAGCAATTGAATTTCCGTGTTTATAATTTATTTTAAAAAAAAAAATGTAACTATTTTGTTATGTACATTAAGTAACTATGATCATGTTTTGAAATTATTATTTTTATATCTTATAATTATTAATAATATTTAAATAAGCAATGTAATTGTGTACATTTTAATTCTTACTATTACTTGACTTTTTAAAAATTATTTTTTTCATTGTTTCTATATTTTTACTACCTATATATTATGGCATGTAGCGATACTGTTTAATGTATACAAATTCATGCTCTAAAATCTAGGATCACGACATTCTTCATAAATGCATAGTGTAATATTTAATATTATAAATCGATATTTATTACTAGGGCTCGGATTTATATGTATTTATGAAACCAAAATATGTATTTACGTTAGTAAAATATGTTCATAAATATGTGCTAAAAAAAATCAAAATATGTATTTTACTAATATGATTTATTTATTAATATTTAATTATAAAATATATCCATATGAGTTTCTAATGAAACAAATTATATTTTAAATAGTGAAATTATTTAAAAAAAGGTGTTACAAATTATAAAATAGAAATAAAAAAAGCTAAAATAAAATAAAAATATTAATTATCTTAATTGCAATTTATGATAACAGCCATTTTGAAATTTTGAAATTCAAAAGATCTTCGATTTGGTCGTAAAATTGCCTTATACTGACTAAATGATCTTTCGTCTTTCATTGATGTTATTCGACTGTATTACATTTTGACTATGTCTGAAGGAGTAAGTTATATCTACCATGGATTAAGTTCAATAATTGGTATTATTTTGTTACTATATTGTACTTTTGGAAATTTGGGAAATTTTTTGTTTTGAAAAATACAATCGTACATAATTAATAATTATTAAAAAATGAACAAATTGTCAAAATATGGAATTATGAAAAATATGTAAAAACATGTACTGTTATGGCCAAATATGTAAAAATATGTAAAATAAAATATAGTTAATTTCATTGGAAATCCCTTGAAACGAATTTATCACTCACTTAAGTTAATTTATCAAGTCACAGTAAGAATATGTATTTACATATAAATCCAAGCCCTATTTATTAACATTTCGTTTCGGAGTACTAATAAATTATAAGAAAATTTGATTAAGATATATGTATGCTAAGATACTACAAATGATACATGTAAATAATATTCTTTTGCTGCAGCAAGGGGCGGATCCAGCATATATTTACAGTCGGGGCACTTGATAGAGAAAATTATATAATATAGATATAGATATAGTTCCACATAAAAAACAAAAAAAACAATATGATAAAAATTTATATTTGTTAATATGTATTATTTTTTTTCCAACGGGGGTGGCACCTTGTTTTACAATAAAGTACTATATAATAATACTATAATGATTATGTATATTTATTATTACTACTATTTTACTGTTGGGTATAATATCGTATAACAGAAATATTTATGAAGTTTTACGTTTTTGATTTTTCCGTCAATTTAAATAAAAAATGTTAATAGTTTTTGGTTTCGGATCATAATAATAAGGATTTTATCGATTTTATATTGATACACATGTGTATTTTTTTATGAAGTTATCGATTTTACGGATGTATGAACGGGCAAGTATACTAAAAATGTTTAATCAAAAAAATATATTATTTATTAGAATTCTTCAGTATTTTATAAAAAAAAAAACAACTATCAAAATCCACAGGAATTTCGGTTAGATTATTTCGTATATTATATTCTAAACATTAATTAGCATCAATTTGTTTTGTTTGTATTTATTTTGATAGAACTCGTAGTAATTTGTTTGAAGGAGCCGTAAAGTTTTAATTTAATGTTAAATTCAACCCGTTTGAACTATACTACGTATTCGTATAAATATCTCGACAATCATCTCGGCATAATATTCATTTTCTTTACGAAACATAAACTGTATAAAGTATTCAGAAATGGACCTATAGTTCAGTACGGTTATTATTTAAATGTTATTGTATTTTATCATTGTCACGTATTCAAATAATGTTATATACTATTCGGGGACAATGCGAGTGATGCGAGATGAGTTTCCGACACAATAATATTATTTTAAAATCAGCAAAATAATCGGTTTTCTTCATCCAAAATGTTTTGCTTAACCTTGAGTTCAGTACCAAAATGTGCAGATATCCTAAAATATTATATTTTCTTATAGAAAAAAATTTTAAATATCAATGCATCATTATTTTACAATGAACGATTTTGAATTATTAATCAAATCCTAAACATAACTAAGTTTTGAAATTTGTTTTTTGTTTAAAGCATAATTCAACTTGAAAAATAATTGATAATGTAAATAAATAACCAAAAAGTTCTACAGATAGAATCATTTGATTGTTGAGAGGATATCTTATCCGCATATTGTCTCCGTCTTACTAATACATATTATGCATATCATGGCAACTTTATGTTCGGAAGAATCCATTTATTATGTTATTTTTAATTTTATATTAAATTGACATATTATCAAATTTAATGGTAAGGATATTAACTAAAGCCAGTAGGCCACTTATATATTTTCAAAAAAAGTTTAAAATACACAAGTGTATGTTTTTATTAAACAAGAAAAGAAAAAAAAACTATAGCATATTATATATAAAAAAATGTTTTAATTTTTATGTTTATTGATTATTTATGTATATTTTTTCTCATATTAAAGAAAATACAAGGGAAATATTTGTGTCTTTTTATTTTTTAGAGATAATTATTATCATTATATTTCTACTCTTTTTTTTTTTTAAATTACATATCCGGACACTAGTAATTTTTTTTACGTACTTCATTATATTGACAGGTTCATAGACCTATAACTCTGAACATTCTTATTGCTTTACATTATGTAGTTGAGTTTTCACTGTATGAAATGTCAAATTTGTAAATTATATTGATGTTTTGGATAATTTTTTAAATCATGAATCTTCGTAGCTGTTTATGTTGGTTTGAAATACAGATCATTGCAGGCAACTAAACCAATATACCAATAATAAAAAAATAAAATCCATTTACCGTCAATTATTGTATGATTATTTAACAGCTCTATATCTACCTGAATGGATACACTTAAAATTGCACGATTTATTTCAACATAATTATAAGTAACACATTCATATAACAATATATGGCTATTGTAATTAATTTTTATCATAATGTGAAATGTATTGCACAAAATATTACGTTTATTATATTTTATTACTTATTATTTAAATATTCAGTTCAAAGTTTTTTTTCACATTTGGCGAATATTATATAGATTTACTATTATTATGACATTATTATCATTTGTCATATTTCGTTGATAAATCGAGAGTTGTCAACGTGTTTTTCTCACTTCTGCATTATTCATAACTATAATAATATAAAATGCCTGTTCTATACGAGTCAGACGGACACCGGGAAACAACATTAATTTAAAAACGAAATTGTCACCGTAAGTGATTTTCACTGTATTTATCCATTACCCGTAATACTATTATTATTATATGTATACGTTTCGAAATTTCAGCATAATAGTTATTATAATATGGTAAGTTTCGATAAATGGCGTTAACGACGGCATTGCTTTATCTCGCGTGACAATTAACGTGGGTAGGTATATCGACGATGAATTGACATAAATTATTCACGTTAAATAGTCATCTTGTACAAGCTAACTATATATATATATATATTATATACATTATACAATATACGTATATACTATACGTATTTAATCTATACGTGTCGGCCGGTAAGATAATTATTTATTTATTTTAATTTATTAGTCTGTCTTCTCTTTAATATATTTTTCTAATTGAACGGATTAACCGTCGTGTTAGGCATTAAAACCCGAACACGGCCGAAATAAAAATTTCTACTCGTAACGGCCACCATATTTTATTAATTTCAAGTAGCTCGAAAAATACACCTACCTGATTTTAACCTAGTTAAAATCACTTATTTCTCCGACCACAATAATAATTACTGTTGAGGAGATACAAAACCTTGTAATGTGTTTTTACCGATCGGTGTAATTTCTTTCGACTCGAATCTCACGCCGTAACGCTTTGAAGGTAAACGCAGGTATGCCATCATAATAATAATAATACAAGCTCACACATATATATATATATATATATATATTTACGAAAATAAGCGAAAATTACCAAAGTAAAAATATTTCTATTAATGGTATCTCGCGTAAACATATTTTTTTTATGATTAGAGGGCATGGAAGATAAATAATTTTATCGCATGCGCTAGCCAAGTTGTTGTTTAATAAACTATTCTGATAATTACTATTTGCCGGTGGCCATTGATTTAACAAGTATACGTCGTGCACATACTATATACAGGTAGGTACACGCTTAATACACGATTTATTACATTTACATAATATAATATGAGTCGAGCCCTTGCCATAATCTATGTGCTACTAGTTAATGCTCTATAGCTGCACAAGTTAACGAGTGACGTTCACGGGATCATTCACTAAGCACGCTCGCCCGTATCACCCCCCAACATTTTTCTTTGTAATAATGAATATATTCAAACTCTAATGCTTTAGATGTATAAGTGCCTACACTTATACTCAAAGACCAAATAAATTATAATCGTTTTAATGTATTTGTTTATGCGATTATTTACGCAGAGTGCCGTGTAACTTTATTTTTGATATATAATTTCTATTTTATTTTTCTAAACGAAAACCACCCTTGTTTATTGTCGTGGAGATGATTTTTTTTTTTGTTGAAATTAAATTTGTATTGTGTAAATGTATTAAAAATAATAGTTTCCGAGTTATTACGTTTTAATTATGTAGGTATATTATACTTAGGTCGATAGTTCACAATAAAAGCGCCTAACTGGTATGCATATTTTATTTAAATTCTTTTTGTACTCCGGCAATTTTTAAAAATTATACAATTTTAATAAACTGATGTTAATTGTTATGATTGTAAAATCATAATATCTGCCATGTCTTTTATATTACAATAGCTTAATAATAATCAGTAAATTCTCATTCAACATTTAACTTAGACCGATATTTTCAAAAATATCATACTATGATTAAACACAGTTTTCACTAAAAAAAAAATTTATTTTGTTTATAAATCTTATTGTTTTAATAAATGCATATTAATAAGGGGATTTGATCTGACTGGTTTTCATGCTAAAAAGTAAAAATACCTCATTTCCATTTTATTGCATTGGTCGATATAATTACATGATATGATTTTTTAAAAAAGGGTTTGGATTCCTCTCTTACTCGTTTAAAAAAATGTTGTACTGTCATAGGATAGATATTCCTTAAATGGTATAAAACTCTAAGTATTATTAAACGATAAATGGGTAAGTGGTTGGTTTCATGATTAATATATAACGTGCCTTATATAATATACGTATTGCATATGTAAATACATTATAAGATTCGCTCTTGTCTGCATTGCATTGCGTTGCGTTGAAAAAATAGAATATAATAATACCTACCTAAGTATAGTGTATTCGCGTGTTTTGTACTTTCATATGTACATAAATTATGTAGGCACCCGCAGTGTGTATGTACATTTTCCCTACACTATTATGAAACAAAAATGTTTACACATAATTATGTAGTGTATGTAATCGCAAGTGCAATAATTAGCATTTAGACAATGTTCACCATATTTGTTTTATCAATAACTTTTTTTCAAAAACACATAATTGAAATATGATTGCCAACAATTTTCATCATTTGAGATACTGCATAAATATTAATATTTTAAACATATTTTTAGTTTACTTAACGAGAAAAAAACTCACAAAAATTGTTAATTATTGATAGAGATTTATAAAGTTGATTTCATTAAATACTTTAAAAGTGTAATTATTAATTTCTATTGAGTATATTCAAATTTCAAATAGTTATTTGTAAGTTTTGTAAGTTTAACAAATAATGATTAGATGGACATAATACAATACCAAGTACGATAAGTGCCTTCCATAATCTCCACTGTTACGATTCAAACTGTTCTCATTGTTAAAACCAACGAATAGAGAATAGAAAAAGTCAAAACGCAAAAGAATAATTATTGACGAAAAATCGATGTGAATAAATCAGTTTGTGGGTGAGATAACCTTAGTCACATGCACTCGCTATATCTAATTTCTATAAAATCTCAAAATATAATAATTTTGATAGTATGTTACGGGAAAGGAAATCTATAGAAATTTAATGTAAACGTTTAAACGACATAATTATTGCCATATTAGTATATATTTTATTGTTAACGTTTTGTGCCGATTATCGATTATAATAATATTAAACTATGACGTATACATAACACTCGACTGGTATAACACAAAATATTATGAAGTGCCTATATTTCAATAACGCTGAGTATAAACGAATTCAAAAATGTTAGTAACTTTGACTCATACTTATAATTTATTTGATTTTTATTCACGTTAACTTAAAAAAAGTGGGCAAGTGGGTATCGCTCTGCTGTATAGTAGAGATGGAGAGTAGGTCACTGGTCACTATAATGGATGTGTTAAATTTGAATGCAATGACGGGTATCATTGTATACGAAAAACGATTCTGAACGGAGATGATTTGTCAGTCAATGACGATAAGTTGGATATATTATATTATTACCTATGTTTAAATTGTAATATATCGTTATTTTACGCGATTTCGTAAAAAATTAAATTTCATACACTCATAAAAAGTTTTCTATATTGACGCTAGAATTTTTTTTTACAGTTACTTGAAGGAAAACTTATGGATAACCTTGTATTGGATTTTTGAACCTTAGATAAAAATCCCAAAAATTTTATGAATTTTATACTTCATAGATAACCATAATATAAACATTTGGTAAAAATTTCAAGTATTTACAATGATTTGTTTTTGAGTTACAGCAAAATCAAAAAATCGATTTTGTCGAAAAGTGGTTATGCGTATAAATTCCCGTTTTCCCGTTATTTTTTCAGGGTTTTTCCCGACGCTTTTGAAAACAACTGTAATTTTTTTACTTTTGACCCCCCAAAGTACCAACTAAATAAACTTTCCTATTTAAAGAGGGGCTGAAATCAAAAATCGAAGCATTATTACTACTCCAAAACATGATGACAGACACAAAAATAAAAAAAAAAAACACACACCATTGTAAAATCAATGCATTCATCACTCCGTTTAGAATCTAATAACGAGTTACTTTCAATCAAATACAAGTTAAGTTGATTTATAAATAAGTTAATAAATTTAATTTTTGTTGTCATTGTACAGAATTGTTTAATACAAATAAGTAATTAGTTATTTCGATACAATAATACGAGTATTTCTTTTAAACTACCTATTGGCTATGTATTATAATTTTTTTAAAAAAAAATTAGGAAGTTGATTATTGATTTCTATATAACTCAAAATTCGATTAAATTAAAAATAATGCTATAAACTGTAAGTTAAATTTTTTTTTTATCAATTTTTTTTTACTCGGTTAATTAATATTATCAACTGACCTAGTCTGGCATTTTCATATATTAAATAATATTCGTCATTTTAAAAGTTACAACGCACTTAACAATATTGTAAACATTCACACCTTCTTACCAACACATTTGGCTATATAAAAATAGCTCACAAAAAAGTCAATAATAGTTTTATTAATGAAAAATTAAAAGCAGTATCTATGAAACAAAAAAAAAACGATTCGGACGTCGGAACTAGAGTAAATTGATTTCTTTAACGTGACGTGTTCTTATTATGTTTTTACTTTAATATGTGTTTGTTTGTAAAAAATAATTAATTTTTTTTTTTATTCACTTTAACCGAATTACAGTAGCACGAAAATTATTATTATTGGTTTATAATCGATAAAGGAATTGTGATTTTAATAAGGAATAGTTGTTGTATGATATTAAACATTTATAAATCATATGATTACTACTCGTATTATTTGTAAGACGCTATAAAATATACAATGGGTTAATCTTGAAATATTTTATGAATATAACATGTAATTGATGTACATAAGGATACCAAAGTAAAAGAAAAATCAATAAAAAATGACCTAAATAATTATTTGCTTAGTACAATTTCGAAAGACGTAAGTTTAAATTTATTTGAACAGTCATTATGTAATATGAAGACCATTTATATAACTTTCCAAACAACGTCCGAATTGTCGGCAAATATTTAAATTCCTATTTACTTATAGCGATAACGGGACTAAACGTGTTTTTTTATGTATTATTTATTGCAATCACAGAAAATGTACGTTTTTTTAATGTATACCTTTGATAATAATTTGGTTTATTATATAGCTTATAACTTATAACTTATTTGATGTTAATACGCTATTAATTTAAATTTTCAAACATATCATGTAAATTGATTATAAAGAGCTTATAGTTTTTTAAATATAATTAATGGCTCTTTCATTATTTAGTTAATAATAACATTAATAACCATTAATGGATGTCGTTATAAACAGCAAACATGTTGTAAGTCCACTTTTACAGCCAACTTCTCGTAGCCCACACAAGTTTTCCTAAAATGTTGAAATTTATGTAAAACGGTAGCATGTCATTGTCACGATAATGCATTATAATCCATTTTCAATAATTGCAAGTCCAAAAACGAAACCCAGAGTTACGAACACAGAATTTACTTGAAATTTATCAAAGTATCATGAAAATTTGTTGCATTCAATATAAACATGTCAACGATTCCATTCCTATATAATTATCTTGTAACTAACTTGTAATATTTCTAGTAATACTTCTAAGTCTGTAAAGAATAATTTAAATACACATTTATATAATTTAAAATGTTCATTAACATAAATCATGCGTGATCCGAAATACATTGATAAGATTTCTATAAATTGTTAAAAAAAAACGAAGTTCGTAAAAGTTCATTAAGTTTAAATAGTTACAGTCTTAGACTTGGTACTTATAATGTCAATTAATCCTATTCTGCTGTCAAGTGTTAGGTAAATTAATTATTATCTTCCGCTAATGAGATTATATAAATAACATAATATTAAACCAAAATAGTTAGGTGAAATATTGCCTATGGTGATGGATAAAAAGCTAAGATTTTGTGACAAAAAAAATAAATGATGACAACTATATATGAAGTTGGAAGTTTATTTATTTACAATGTAAAAAAATGTGCATCGTTATACATCACTCCTGTCGTATTTAATATAATAATATGTTCATAATATAAATACTCCTCCCCCCATCATGATAAATACCCTTGATCCGATCCTGGTTTTATGCCAAAGTAAGTAAAGCGTTAATAAGCGAGACGCGACCGATTAATATTGATATACCTATCATTATAAACCATTATAATATTAGTATTTCTTTCATTTTATACTTAAAAGGAAATATTTATTGGTTATACAGTATAAGAAATAATTATTTACTTATATTATTATTTATTTTTATCAACACTTAAATATCTTCAGATAAATTTATATAGAGAAAAGATCTAAATATTACCTACGCTTACAATTAAAATTGATCTAATTTTTTATTTAAAATTCCATGTACAACTAATAAAATCGATATGAGGAATCGGAAAATAAACAATATGCCTACTTAAATATACTTATATTATTATAAATTAATTTTAATTCAAATTCAATATCAACAAAATTAATACTCCGCCAAATTATCATACTGAATAAGTAATTAAAATAATATATGAATATTCTACGTAAAATTCGTGTTCAATTTAAAAACAATTTGTATGAATAAGTTTTAATATACTTAATATTTTTGTTGTGATAATAGTTATTTAGTAAAATTTTAAATGCATTATTTCAAATTGTTATGGCATTATTGTATTTTTAAAAAGATTTTCTAAATTTTATCGAGACATAACATTCTCAGTTCTAATTTTAGTATATTAATTATTACAGTTATTAGAATTTCAACAAAATCTCGACTTTTTTGCAGAGTAAAGGATGCACGCGTTCTGCTCAAATCGTTTATGTAACGCAAAGGTTTTAAAGTTCAAATACACTTGCTACAGTAACTTATACTACCCTGCTGTATCTTAATTTTCTCTTTTAAATTTTAATACCCACGCAACATAATCACCTGTGCTGTACATTTACGGGCTTGTCTTTATTAATTTAAATCTTGAGGTATGTAGTATAAAGATTAGGTATGTTATATTTAACCTGTATCACGTGTATACTGTATATGTATACAGCTATACTAGCTATCGACCACTAGTCCTTTCTTAAGCTCTGCTTAAAACGTAATAATAAATTGTATATAAGTCAGAATAAAATAACTGCACACAACGGTTTTTATTTTCTATCGTCTAAAAACCAGAAATTTAAGTGTTTAATAAATATAATAATTAGTAGAGCTAGGGACTTCATGCCTTAGAAAACCTTAAAATAAGCATGTATTTATGCCCTATTATATTGAACTATTAGATATTTTCTTAAGTTGGGAATTAAAAACTTACTTATTTATATAAATAATTGTCAAATATGCACTTATAAAATGAAAAATAGTCAAATATGTAAAATATACAACTATACATTTTAAATATAAACTTGTATTGCTATGAAACAAATTTCTATATAACTCAGCTATGTTTTTAATGATTATTTAAAAACATGCAAGTCCCTAGAAGTCCCGAGCCCTATTAATTAGTATAACGTAAATTTATTAATATAAATAAATTTAATAATAAGTGTTATACTGCAATGGCGGATCCAGAGGGGGCGATTGGGGCGATCGCCCGTTCTCTAAAAAAAAATAGTTTAGGTCCCTGATTTTAGTTTTTGACGTAATTATACTTCAAGAGTAACACAATTATAGTGATATATTTTTTTATTACTATTATCTATTATAAAAAATATTTTTTTTTCTGTACGAGACTGTGGAAAGTAACATATGTATGTACTTTATCAAAATTAATGTGTACCCTTTAAAAATCGCCCCCCCTGTTATCTTGGTTTGGATCCACCCCTGTTATACTGATATGATGTACCTATGTAACGAAACGGACTTGGAAAGTTCAATATAGTGATGAGAATCGTCTTAGTTGAATCGCCACATCAAAGTTTTACTCGTAGTTGGAATAATGTTGAAATAAATATGAAACCACTTCAAAGAAGATCAAAAGTATTTTTATTTACTGAGACAGTGAGACAGTAAACTATAACAGCCCGACATTTAAGTTATAGAGAACGACTTTAACCGGTAAAGTCAATAGTAAGTCTAAATTATATCCTAGACCCTACACCTGTATATTTATGCTATAATTTTATTGGCGAAGTTCCTAAGACTATAGTGCGTGTACAAGAAAATAACAATTATTTAACAATCGAAGAGTTAGTCGCACATATTTGATATTCAGGGTAAGGACGAGTATAATAATCATGTATAGATTATAGAAGGTTTCTACAAGTTGAACAAATTAAAATTTTTCACTAGGATTTTGAGTTGTAAATATATTTGTCGCACTTTTATAATTCATAACTATGTATTTGTAAGTTAAAGTAGTTGAAATATGATTTTAATAATATTCTCTAAAAAAAAAACATGAAATATTTTCTTTAAATTATCTTAAAAATGAGAAAATTATGCATGAATAATCAATATAAACCAGAATATTATACTTTAATACGTATATATATTTTTTAAACAAAATATACTTTTTTTGAAAAAAGTTATGAGCTGTGATAAAACTAAAAACGAATGTTAATTATAAAAATAGAACAAAAATGCATTGCAACATACAATAAAATACTATTTTGATTTGTTAGTGAATGATAGGTAAAAAGATATATTGTATAGAGGTAGATGTCAAAATTAGAATTATAGTTAAAAATTAAAATAAACAAATATTTTATTCTTGCAATTAACAAAATATTTTAAGATAATATGCTAAAATAATTAAATTATATTTCCCGTGAAATATTAAAATAAAACGTATTCCTGTAAACTCTGTTAAACAAATTTCCCACATAATTTTTACTTTTATAAAACCACATAATATTATACTTAGTAATGACAAAATATAAAAACCTAAATATTAATAACATAAATTTGGTTCTAATTAAATTTATGCTTTTCGAAAATACTTCGTTAAATGGGAGTTTGTTGTACGGATATTTTGTTGTACATGTCTTAACGGCCCTTTAGAATAATGCAGTATACATATCAGGCGTGTGTTATAAAACGAGAAAATCTTCCATTAGATAGCGAAAGGCGAAACTGAGAATTCCCGCGATCGATCGACTATAATGGCATGCCAATCCAATAATGGGACATTTTATGTTCGAGTTATTCTGAAGACTACTACAGTGCGCCGATAAAATATTGAACACTTTATTATTTCTCTCGTACAAGGCGATGGCGGCGTCTATACGGTTTCAATTTAGTAAATATTATTACAATCGACCTTCTTATATAGATACACTTAATACGTCTTTTACTACACACCAATCTGGCCCGGATCGTTTCAACGTAACTTCTCGTATCGGTATCTGGGTGCATAGTTTCAACGTCCAGTTGCGTATAGTATGATTTACCATCGGCAAACATCAGAAAATATTAAATAATACTATTATTTTTCACGTTAGTATAGCTCGCATGTACTTTAGTAATATGCGTCATAATAATAATCGGAAGGTGCGCGGCAAAAAGGCGTCGAGTCAAATATTATTTTTTTTTTTACAGGTTATCGTAGACTTTAGGTTCTTCGCCGTTCACCTTAGTATTTACTCATGTAGGTACCAAAAAAACATTTAATTTTAACATTTTCGTAAAACGCTTTGGAAAAAAAAATTAAGTCGATACGCATATGCATATTTACCTGTATAGTGTACTAAAAATAAAAAAAAAATAAGTCAACAGCTAATCATTGAAATTAGAACATTTTTTTCGTTAATCGCATTAAAGAAAATGAATAAATCAGTATCCACCTTAGCTAGTGTACAAAGAGGAATAAGTTTACATAATACTTTCATCACTAAAAATACTTTTTTTGAATTGGATGAAGATGATAAAAAATATATTTTAATATATTTAATATTATATAAATTATATAATTTAATATATAAATTAATGATTTGGACAAAAAAACAATTGTAAAGATTATGTAATTTTTATCCTATAATCAACCCTAATAATATTATAGTGTTAACTTATTTCATTTATTTAAATTACTTGAAATAATTGTGTTTACATTAAAATACGTTGTGTGTTTTTATTTCATAGAATTTAAAGGCTTTACAAAAATTGTTGATTGACTTTATGAGTTATGACGATTTTTTAAATAATTGCACTTAATAATTTATTGAATTATTAGGAATTATATTTGAAATTATATTGTTATAGTTTGTTTTAAACATTAAATAATTGTTGCTTTTATAGATTATAACTATAAATTTATTAGAAATATTAAATATATATATATATATATAAATTGTATATAAAAATTATTTATATTTCCACCTAAAATAGTAGTTGGAAAATTATCCATTTCCTCCTATTTATCCATTTTGTACGTACTTTGTAGTCATTATATAATGACGCGTTAGTGATGAGATAAATATTATAATATTATATTACGACGTGTGTATACTAAGTATACGTTTTTCACTCGACGATGACAAAACTTTTTACCCACAGTTTTGTTTGATAAAACATCAAACCTATAATTATACTTAAGGTGCCTTTACACAATATCGCGTCGTCCATAATTTAACGCGTTGTGATAAAATCCCAGTATTTTAATATTTGTTGAACACTGTGTTTATATTTTAAATATTCCACGTTACCAAGAGTTTGCAGTTAAGTTGAATAATATTTTACTTTGTCGACAAGCGGTTACAGCGGTAAAACGGTTATTAAGTATACTACTAGTAAAGTGTTTAAAGTATGAAAGTTTAGCCTTTACAGTCTATAACGTCATTTTGTCGTTCGTAATTTGTCGGGTAGTTTATTCGATCGCATTATCTTGGTAGAAATATTCAGAACTTGGTTACGGTTAAACCAGTTTAACCCTTCGTATTTCAAACATTTCTGTATTCGCAGTAAAACGCAATTCACTTTAACCCCAAGTCAACAAATTGAATATCTTTTCGTTTTACGGTAACACCGGGTATTTGGTAAGTGGTAAAATTCTATATATTATAACACTGGAATTTCAATACTATGCGTTACATTACGGACGTTATGAAAGGCACCTTTATACTCGCTCTAACCTCTAACCAGGATCTAAATCATTCTACCAAGATCCCGCAGTTTTCATATAAATAACACAATGATTTGTATGCGACCAAAAACAAAATAAACCAAGATAAATAATCAATTAATGTGGGACTTTAAAGGGTAATTCTATTAGGATTTGCGAGGCCCAGGGCAAAATATAACTGTGAATCTCGGTGAAAAAATAATTGCAAAGCCTAAACAATTTTTATATTTACAAGTGTCCTTTTAATACTCACATTTTTACTGTTTATGTTAAAAATTTACTAACTTCAGCAGAATAAAATTGTCTATATTTTGGTAGAAGCGAATACAATTGTGTAACCTTTCAAGTAGATAGGTACACCAAAAAAATCTTAACAGTTAATGTATCTTTATGATGACCATTTATTTTATTATCAAAAGAATATTGAATAGGTTAGGCTAGTGAAGCGGTTTTCTGAAAGAATGGTGATATATACCTATTCCTTTGTGTTTCTATCACGTTTGTCTAACATTATAATAAATAATATGATTATACTTTACCACGATGCAATTATTTACTTATTATACCTGATAAATGTTATATTGCTATTTTATTTCGAAGAAAAAACTTCGTTACTTTTATATGAATCATACGTTACATTTTAAAAGCTATAGATATACTTCGAACGCGAGTCGTAGAACCTTAGACCTCAGTTTCCCTCTCAGGTGGAAGTAGGTATGAATTGTTAAAAATATACATTATCCACCCATACATTTTGATATTTCTGATTTTAAAAACTTATTTATACAAATATTTATTTTTGTACCTTTAGTGAAAATAAAAAACAAAGAACTATATAAAATATGTACTATTGTGTTTGTATTTGTATTATTTTACTTTCTGAAACGATATGTTTATGCTCATATATATTTTTCGAAGAGTAGAAATTGGCATAAAAAAAAGTTTAAAATGTCAAATAGAATTAATGGAATTTATTGATAAATAATATACAAGTTATAGGAGTTGCATCAGATTGCTGGTCTTTGTGCAACTATTATAAATATAGAGGATATACGAAAAAAAAATCATAATATATGAACAATTAAGAATAAATAAATAATTATTGCATAGTAATATTGTAGTTTCTTCGCGAGAAAATTAAAAAAAAACGAATAATGATTTTGTAAATATTGAATAATATAAATTCAACTTTTTATCATAGACATTACTATTATATAAAATTTACGATTAATAAGTAGGTATAATATCTAAAATAATATACTCCATATGAATAATGGAACAAAACCAATTAAACTTAGTTAACAGTTGACAATAAAATAAATATTAATATTTAACAGACAAAAAATGACATGCATTGTACACAATTTCTTTGATAAATAAAATAATGACTTTAGATCTTCGATTAAATTCCAAAAAAAGTAAGCCAACCTTATCATTTTAACTTGGACATAAATTTATTTAATAATATAAAAGGTCAACATTTTCAAAATATAATATATTTATGTAGGTCTAAAGTGTTTAAGCATTCTTTCTTCTTTCACCGTTTTAATAAATTTGAAACACTGTGGCTACGATTGTTTGGAATTTTAAAATGATTACAAATCTACAAACTATACTTTCGTTTAATCAACTGTATTTTTTCAAGTTTAAACTAAGAGACACGGATATAAGTTTCAAAAGTAATAAGACATAAAACTTAACGCCATGAATATAAGATACGGCGTATCACGAGTGGCTCATCAAATACTTTTCCATCAATAAAACGTAGTCTATTATCTACGACCAAAATAAAAGCAAAAAAAAAACAATACTTTACTAAATAAAATTAGATACTTACTGAGAAAATACGATACCCATAAGCGTGTAGTTTCCGTCTTATAAATGGCATGGGATAACAGAGAGAATTCGTGTTCAGCAAAAGCTATTTTGTGTTGTAATATAGTTTTATTATTATACGTTAAATCTACCTTTTACTAAATGTAAAGGTAAGAATATTACCTATACAGTGATGGAAGTACCCAAGAGCAAGGAGGGGGGGCACTTATATTCTAAAAAAAAAATCATTAAGAATAATTTGATGATAGGTATGTGTGTAATACATTGGCGGATCCTATGTAGCCGGTAAAGGTTACTTGTATAATTACATTGTAAATGTGATATTGTACGATTAACTCATAAAACGCATAATGATTAATGATGGCGAGTGAGTGTCGGTTGGTAAATAGTAAATGTCTAGGTTTACTCCCAGACAAAAAAAAAACGATTTACGCCATTGTACCTATATCTGCTACTTAAATATAATGAAATAGGTATTTCCTTTTAAAATTGAATTGTACATAAACGCTGATGAATACAGATAATAATATTCTTATAATTATATTTATTAATTATGATTATTATACGAGTAGGTATCTACGTCGATCAAAACTAACAACATGAAATGGATTCTGGTGAACGCAAGCTCAAAACAACACACGTGTGCTTTCTTTTTATGAAACATATGCGCTTAAATACACAAAATTCTTCAAATTCAAAATCATAAGAACGCCGGAATCTCTAGAACATGCGACATGATGCGTTTAAATGAAAAATATATATTTTTCCGTGCACTCGGCGTGCCACATAAAATACAATGATAATAATAATAATAATAATATGGTCTACGGTAGTCTCATCGCTGCCCCGTCCCCGACAGTGGACAAAAAAATAAAAAAAAAACCGTGACATACGCTCAATAAAATAATACAATACCTAAGTAAGTATATACACCTACAGTCGAGTCATGATAACTCAAAGTTGAAGGGATATCGAAATTCGCTTCGAGATATCTAACCCAAATTTATATTTATTATTATTAGGGCTAGGATTTCTAAGCACTAAACAATTATAAAATATGCATTTTATTTACCAAAATATGCAAAAACAATTTTTTTTAAATATTAGTCAATATTATTACATGCTATTATTAAATTATGTTTTTTAAATTTTCAAATATGAACGACCGGCTATTAAATCAAAGATGTATATTGGCTTAAACCTTAAACTGCTTTCCGCATCACATGGTGTTGTTGGAGCATATTTAAATGACGTGATTTGTCTCGGATTTAAAGTAATATTAACATTTTTTCTTCCGTTTTATAATCATCGTTTATAATGTTATATATTTTTAGAAATGTTTTGAATTCCTTATTCTTCGTTAGTATTAAGTTCATTTTAGTTTAAATAGGTATATTTACGATAATTCAAAAAATAAACCAATAATTATAGACGTTTATTAAATAAATACCATTTAAAATTAACAAGATCCTCAACAATTCATATATATGCAATTATATGCATTATATGCAAAAATATGCAAAAAAAAAAATTGTATTATTTAATCAAGAAGAAGCCAAATCGTGGACATATCCGACAACCAATCAACTTGGACTTAGGAAAAAAACATGCAAATGTATAGAATTCCTAGCCCTAATTATTATGTATTATAATTTATATTTCTAGGGGAATAAAAAAAAAAAAATTTGAGTTGTCAAGTTTTTCGAGTTATCGCGAATCGATTGTATCTATAATAAATGAATACAAATCCGGACCCTATTTAATATATAGTATACGAGCGTACTATTATATTATAACGACGGTGTAAACAACCGAATAATAAAGCTTGATGAACATTTTCACTGCGCGTATACAGTGGCAATGCACTTTAAACAAGGGTCGGTTAAAAATTACACGGGCGCTGACACATAAAATAATATAATAATATACCTATATGACGACGATGTATGTGTGTGCACATGACTATAATATAATATGCGTTGTCGGTGTATATAGAACACATAATATAATATAATCACCGACTGCTCGTGAACACGAGTATGACCGAATTAATAATAATACACCTAATATCAATCGCTTTGCGTAAGTACTCACTTCCGGTGTATTAATATTGCACCACGAATAAATTAATGTAAATCCGGTTTTCAATTATAATGTTATTATCGCGAACCATCCGGCCGCGGGTTTGTTATTGTTTTTATACTTATTGCGCGTGCGAAAACGTTACAATTTGCAGCACTTTGGATAATAGTTTACCAACAATGTGTGTATTATATTATTATACGCACACGCGCGCAGTATATCCCAACGGTTTCGTATCATCGGATTGTTTAAAATATTAATCAAAAATAATTGCTTTTATAACGTCGTTCGATATATTAATAGGAGTCCATAAAGCCGAAACACAATATTGTTTACTGGTGTCGCACAATGGCATATCGATTATATTTACGGCACTGCAGTGGGTAGTCATCGCTCATCATTACGAAAGTTGAGCGTACTGCATTATTATATATATATATATACATATTATATTGATATATCGAAACGTTTATATTCTCTAAAACACAATAAGCAGAAAAATCATTAGTTGGCAATTAAAAACTTTGTTTACCCAGAAAATTTGATACAATACACAAAGAGTGTATAACAATTTATTATTCTGCAGACCACATATTGTGTATAATAATATAATATCGTAGCAGTATGGCACCTGTATAATGTCCGAAAATTAATGAATATCGTCTTACCGAGCGGGAAAAACGCGAAAATCCACATCGAACGTGCAAATCGTACAGTTTTAAACATCGTCGTGGAACTCGGTCCGTATGAAAAAATCGATAAAGTGGACGAGGAGCTCGTTGAATACAAAGTCTACTTATCTATATAATATCCATAAATTATTTGCTTTTAAATTATTCATATTTACATTTGTTTTCAACCCGATTTAACTTTTTTTTACATATTTACTATGTTTTGTACAGATCTCTTATTATACGAATAACTCTGGGAAAAATTTGATCTTAAAAATTAAATTACAATCAAAGAAAATTATTTAATTAATGCACACACAAATTAAGTTAGTTAAATACAATATTTTAGGTTATTTTTTTATTTAAATATATTACTGTTTTTTCTATTTATATTTGTTGAAACATAATATCTAGCTGTAACACTAATAGGTACACAAAATATGAGTAGCATCTATCAATATTTAATGTGACACTAAAATTATATTATATATTTTGTTGCAAATATTTGATGATAAATAATATTTATTTATTTATGGTTTATCATTTTGAAACGCATAACACTTATACTATTTTTTCCAAGTTATAATTTTAGTATAAATAAATGTCAATATGGATAATATAATATAACATAAAAAATATAAATATATATTGAACAATAAAAATAAAATGACAAGTACAAAATGAGATAAATTATGTAATACATTCCTTTGACATAATTAATATTAGTCATTTAAAATCAGTAATTACTGATTTAAAAATAAGATATGTACTGTGGATATATTGACAGATAACCTACCGATTGCTTTAGGCAATTTTTATTTTTATAAAAATATCAAAATAAAAGTTGTTTAATGTAATTCATGTCTTAATAATGTAAAATTTTTTATTAGTAATAATACTCGTGTAATGATATTTTTTAGACTTAAGATAAAAATTCGGTAGGAATTGAGATGTTTGATAATTTGGAAACAATGGACATGAAGCAAAATTTACTGACTGTACAACCGGGAAAATACAAATTAATTAATAAGGTTATTGATGGCATGACTACACAAATTAATAATGTTAATGTGCTTCTGTTTAGATAAAACATTTCTCTGTTATAAATATCGTTCACCCATACTTAGAAACGATAAAAAAATTCTATAATTACTACTTTATCTCTTTACAATTTACTCAATTATACTAAAAACTATATTGTAGTTATAATTATCTTTTCATTTTATTTTGATTCTATTAACCATTATAATGTTATAGTATCAATCTGTTTTTTCTTTGTAATCATTGAAATACTATATTATCAATTACTATGTCTATTTTCAAAGCTGTAATCAAGAAAAACAATTTTTTTTTAGACAAGCCGTGCTCAAATAATATACAATATTATACATATTATGATAACAACATCAGTAATTGTGTTACAATTTTAGAAACATTCACTATATATTAATAAGTTATAAATGATTATGACAATTAACAACATTTTAGATTCTTAGTAGAGAGAATATTTATTCTAAAATAATGTATGTACCTATTTTTATGTCATTAACTATTTAGGGCAATAAAAATGTTTCGGTTTACAACTTCAAAGACGGTTTTTGAAAGCAAATTTAATCTAATTTGTATTTTTGAGGAAGAAAAAGTACTTACAATTTTTACCGAATGTTTATATTAGCATTTTCTAATTTTTTAAAAATTCATATTTTTAGGGCATGTTTGTAGGTTTTTTAGAGTATTAATTGATATATTTTAAAATGCTGGTATATTATATGATATTATATATTTATATACAAAAAACAAATGTTAGACAATTTATGATCGAATCTGAACAATATTCGAATTTAATTTATATTGTTATTGGCTCCTATTATGTTCCTATACTTGAGCATGAGATAAATCAATTGGCAAAATTGTACTGTTATAAAGAATCAAATTATTTTGACATTAATCAATTTTACATTATCTAATACTATACAGTTTATAATTTTATATTTTGTATAGGTTTTTCATAGATACACATATTGTATATTTTGTGCATTTATATTATCAAGTGTCAAGTTAATAAACAGCTAGGAAGTGCAGTTAGTTTATTATTTTTATTATATTATAGTCTAGTTCATTAATATAATAATATCCCATTGAATGATTTTTGTTGTCTTAAAACTTGTTAATAATCAATTGGTTATAAAAAAATTTAATTTTAAAAGTATTATACTGCTTTTATAAAATAATTTTTTCTACGCTCGTTTAAGAACATTTACTCTTTTATAATTCGTTTGCAAAAAAATCACACTACTGGATTGAGTACATACATATATTATAGCTACTCGAGACGAACAATTCTTAAAAAGAAACTCCATTTACGCATACAGATATTATACAAGTTATGACAAATTGTTTAAATTATATGTTTATGAGTTTATTATAACATTATTAATATTAATTTGTTTAATTTTATGTACAAATCGTTTTCTCCACTATACGTTTAGGATACTTCTGGTCAATACCCCTTGTCAATTTTTGATTATTATAGTCATCATGATTATGATTGTTATTGTTATTTTTATTATTTTGTTTAATTAATTAACAATAACACTCGCAGGACATTAATTATGAGTAAAGTAGATTCTCATTATGTCAAATATCAAGGGAAACTCAGAAAAAGTTCGATATAACAAGTTCTTTTAAAATTCTTATTTTTTTTATCCTATTTTTTTTAAATACAAAATTCACTATATTTAAAGTTAATTATATTACAATGTGATAACATTGTGAAAACATCCTCACTGGGTTTCAAAAATATCAGAAATGTTTAAGTCCATATTACAGATTTTCTATGCTATTTACCGGTCTATGACTATAACAATTCAACACACTATAATTATACTACACACCAAATAATTATTTTTTATTGAAAGATAAACTTATATTGCTATTTATACCTATTTCATTATTAGTACTACAGTACTACAGTTTGTGGCCAATAATTTATTTACTTTAGGTAAATATAAATTAAAATTGTTTTTTTCTTAAGAAAAACCTATATACTTATACGATAAAATATAATAAATAATATAATAAAATTGTATGATATAGTTTTTGTATATAATTAGTTAACTCTACTATGAATTCATGTTTAGTATAATATAAGAATTGCAAATTTTATATATCTAGTCAACCATATATTATGTACTACGAAATAAAACCAAAAACTAATAACCTTTGTTGCTGATGTTTTTTTGTTCAATTGAAAAAAATTTGTTTTCATTGATCGAAAACGAGTTCGTTTACAGGTAAAAAATTTTGAACGTGTACAAACGAGTTGCACCGAAGATTTTATACCTACCCATTAAATTCGTAGGTATACCTATATATTAACATCAACAGTAATCTGGTAATCAATTATAATAAATAGCATTTCATCAGGGCTGTCTCAGGGGGTGGGGGGTGTTCAACGCCCTCGAAACGTTCAGTATTCGTTATGAATTTATGATATACTATTTATTTATAAATATTTTTTCCACCCCGAAAAATAATCCTGAATACGTGCTCGTATCTGAGGGGCTCTATTAAATTATATGATCGTTAAGTATTATATTATAATCATATTTGGTACCGATAAAAGCTTAAAGCGGACGTGTTATTTGCATCGTGTGTTTAAAAGTACACATTACAGACAGGTGTATCATATGCGTGTTGTACGTCATGCGTGCACGGTGTCATACTTATTAAATAAGTAAATATTGGTTCACGAAAAACGATCATGTAAAGTTGCCGTGTATGTATAGCCGCGTTATCAACCACATAAATGCATTTACTAATGAAAATTAACATGATATAATTGTGTCATTGTGACCAATTATGATAATATAATATGCGTAAAATGTATGATATACATATGAAATCGATATTGGACAGCAAGTTATCTTTTCGCTCGATTGCGTGAAAATTGATTACTCTGTCGGAGGATGTGATATTAATGTAATGTGTGTAATATTAATTATACAGATGATGCCCATCATGCACGAAGGGAATGAATGCAATCGAATATTCTAAAAATTAATTGAACATGGAAATAAGTTGTGATTCATAAACTGACATAACTAGTTTGTAAAAAATATTTTGTTTTTATCTGATGTCTCATGTTTACAATCTATATACCGACTAAATAAACGCACCAAATTTGTTCGATACATTAATATGCAGAAAAAAAAATATTTTTATTTATTACATATAATATAATAATACCTATAATGTATATGAGTGCTAAAAATCGTTTATTGTTGGTAATCGTTAATGGTTAATTGCGCGGTTTGACATTTTAAAAAAATTTACATGAAATTACATTTTAATAATAACTCTAATAGTGGGCAGATATTAAAGGATAATAAATAAATATCATTTAATAATTTAGTGTATAGATTATATAAATATAGAATAATATTAAAGTTTGGATTATCTCAATATCGTATTAAGTTTATGAAAATGGTATTATTTCATATTTTCTGTTGATTCGAAAACGAATTCATTATTTTATATTTTGCAGTTTATTATTAATTTTACAATGGTTGTGTGACTTTATTTTTATTTGTGCCTGTCATCACCTTTTAGAGCAATAACAATACATAAATACTCAATTTTAAGAGTGGTTTGCAAGTAAGCCCCATACTCACAACAACAACAACAACAACAATGCAATTTATAATTCTGCCATTGATAATATAGTTATCAGAGGTGGATTTATTGCAAAATGTTTAACCCCGTCAATATATTATGGTGTTTATATGTTTTACGCCACTATTTATACAGGTAATGCTTTTTCAATTCGCTTCTGATAGTAATTAATAGTACCTATTGTACATACGATTATAATTTATTTGTCTTTATTTATTCTTATTATTATAATAACCTAATGAACTTGATTTATTATGTTCTATAGAATACAAGAGTACGACCATTTTGATATAATAATAATGTTTATTCGACAAGTTCTTAACAGCAAATTTATAAAACAGTTACATAACATATAATAATACTTATTCGGATATAATAGTTATAATAACCCTTATACCTTAGTATTAATTATAAATAAATGTATTAATGTAAATATAAGTATATATATATATATAATTTAACATCTATATTGGATATACATTTTTTTTACATTTTTTTCCTATTTTTTTTTTTTGAAATATTTTATTCTTTATCTTTTAATGACTCTCCAATAACTATATTGTTTTTTTTTTTGTTTTGAGCGATGGTTTTTGCTCAGAAAATTCACATTTATTTTTTTTGTTTTTTTTTTTTTTTTTAGATTTAATAACTCTCTATTTACTTAATATATCATCTTTTCACCTATCTTTAATAACTGGTCTATTTATCTTCTCCACGCAGCTATTTCATCTCTCAACCTAACCACATAAATCCTTTCACCAAAAACTTCTTCAATTACGCACCCTTATCTCTTCTTTTCTAATTGACTAAAGTTTCAATTCCTTTTCAACTTCCTTTGGCCGTCTACTGCTAACATATCATAACTCATACTGAGCTCTTTATCTTCCTTAGTTTTTATCTCATTATCTTTTAATTTATTGAGTAGTATTTCCTAAAAAATCAATAAAATCTAATTTTGATTGTACTTTACCTGTGTATAGTAATTACTAATTAAGAAAGTTAATTAGCTACTTTACTATCATTTATTTAATATAAATGTATAATAAAACTGTGGCATAAGCCAATTAAACTGTTTAAATAGGATCATTTGTTTTTCATAAATAGTGTTTAAAATTTAGTTGTCCATTTAAATTACATACTTTATCATTATAAAATGTAGAATAAACTTTACATACTAATCAAAGTAAAAGTAAATACTTTGAAATTTATTAAATTGGCGTATAGTACATACTTATTATTATATGGTAACATATATGACATCATAAATACTAATGTTATTTTATTACACACGGAATTTAATTTAAAAAAAAAAATCATCGTTGAATGTTGATTTTATAAACTTTTTTACCATTTTTTAGCGACTTCGAAATTTAAATATAAAATAAAAATGTCATTCATAAAATTAAAACCTCTTAAAAATAATAATGATAAAGTATAGTAAGACATTTTGTTTATATTGTATAATTTTAATAATAAAGAGTGTTGATTACTTTATTTTTAAATCGTCACTTTGTATGCGTAGGTAATATTGTATTATATTCTGCAGAATACTGTATGAATGAAATTATGATATTATTATTTTTTAATCATGCTAGTTTATAGCACGTACAAACTCTAAAATGCATGTTAGTCAGCGATTCGGCTCATCGTGAACGTGTGAAAATAAACCAATAATACAATTTGTATCGATTTAACAAACTGTTAATTAGCCAAGGAATTATTATAGTTACATATTAAAGCCAGCTATCACGAAACCCATTTAGTACCTAGAATTATACCTAAAATACGTTTGTGAATTATTACGGTACGGGTTTTCATTTTTGCGCATAAGTACAATATATAATATGTTTTTCGTTTCACTCTTTTACTGCGCGGGTGGCTTAAGGGCCCAGGTCTTCAACTCGATGAAAAACGCCATTTCTTGACCTACTTAATATATCGCCAAGAATTGTAAAAGATTCTGAAAGTGTGGGGAGCTTGCGATGAACAAGTCATTATTTTCTAAGCTATGGCAGTCAAAATTAGCAATCGTGTACAATCGGGTAATCCACATTACCTTATCTACTGCGGGCCAAATACGTCGTCTATTTGGTATAAAATATGTTACTGCATATCCTAAAATAATAGTATAATCCAAATATTTATTTAAATACTTTAAGTCTAACATTGGCCAAAACATAATATTGCAGACATTAATAAATTGTTTTAAGAATATTGAATGCGTTTATTTTAGTACGCATAATATTGAAGGACTGTGTAATGTGATGTAAGATGTTAGCCAATAAAAGAGGCTGCAAAGTGGATATTAATAATTTTGAATGTATATAATTATTATAATTTGTAAAAATATAATAGGCATAATTTTTTTTAAATAACTTTATTGCGCATTCTCGTTACTATAAAAATATTTGAATATTATAATAGCTCTGAATATTTTAAAAGACAGTAAACGCCAGTATTTAGTGACGTTAAAATTTACCTATACGAAATCAAGTTCGATGTCAAAAAATAGTATATTAATTATTAGTTGTAACTTGTAAGTTTATAACTTAAAGGTTAATACAACGACATTTTTTTTTTAAATAAATAATCAACTCTGTATTTTATTTTGTTGAATAACTTTTTTTTTGTGCAAGAATATAATACACGAAGTAAGGGCACGCTTTATATTTTTAAACCGTTTTTTAATCTTATTTTGTCCTTTGTTTAAAAGTTAATACTTTTACCCCAATCACGTGTGATATAAAGTGCTGTCGTGTTGATAGGTTCTTTGGGAAAGAGGGATTTTCCTTACGGGCTCGTATTTGTAGAAATCCATTTATATTATTAAATATAACGAATACATAAATAAAATATTATTATTTAAGTTTATCAGTTTTGTCTATAGGTGAAAATCCATTAAATGCTTTATCTAACTTACAAAATCATCTTAACTTCATGTCCGAACGGTATATCAAATGGCGAATAAAAATTAACCAAAATAAGTCGATTCGCGTAACGTTCACGCATAAACAGTGTGTATGTGCCTTAACGTTATTTAAAATTTATAATATTGGTTTATTTAACCTTAATAATAGTCGGTTAATAACAACTGATGGGCGATGGGCATGAAACAGTGATTGTGAATCCCCATCGACCATCAGTAATTATTATCGACTTTTGTTTATGTTCGAAAAATTTAGACGTGTATTGACACTTGACATTTGACAGTACCCACTCTGTCTATTTATTGCTGTTTTTTTTTTTTAACTATTTGTTATTTAATCATAATTGTATTTGTAATTTTTTCTTCAAAATCTTCTTCACTCTAAAAGGTTTAGATTCATCCCTATATATTGTATCATCAGAAATAATATTTTTCTAAGCTTAGAAAACCTGAGTAATATACATTACATTATCTACATTTCTTCTATAGTATAATTTTATAATAATGAAATTACTAATAAACAATAATATAATTCCAATATTTCTAATTTTATTGTTAAAATAGGTACATAGAGTGTTAAATGATAATATCTAACACTTGACAATTGAATACAAGGTTCTTTGTTTAGTAATCTAAAAAATATTTGAAAAATACATGTAGGTACAAAATATTTTTTATAAACATTTAAGCTGAAAATTTAAAAGAAAATGGAAAATGATTATTTAACGAATCATAACGATTTTAGTTATTTTAACGTGATTAAAAAAAATATTATTCAAAGAGACTTGAAACTTTCTCTACTCGATTGATTATTATTATTTACATTTATTTATACCACGAACTTATTTACCCCTTTTTATGGTATTGACTTTTATTATAAAAATATTAATACAAGAGCTATAATATTAAAATAATAGTTACTAAATATATATGTGATATATGTTTGGAAAACAATATTTTCAACTTACCGTTTACTAAAAGAAAATAAGTTATAAATAATAATTTAAATATATGATATCTTTAAAAATATTAACTACGGTCTGTCTTCTCTCAGAATCGTTTTTCATCGCATAATTCAAATTTAATACATCCATAGCAGCGTGCCCTACTCAAAGACCTAATTAGCACTTATCAACACCCACTATACCAGTCAACTACTCAGGCTATTTATTTCAAAATATGATTTTATATTTGGTCATTGAATAGAACGATACTGTTATGAATAATTACACATAATAAAATACAATTGAACATCATCCATACATTTTGAATTTTTCTGATTACTCAAAATAATTTAATATGCTAATTGGTGCATCGTTTTGGAGCTTAAAATGTTAATGTATTTTAAACTGCATGCTTAGTAAATTTTTTATTGCATTTTTAATATTTTTAGTGCTTCAAATGCATAGCCCAAGTTGTTATGTACGTTTTTGTGTAATGATTCATTTTTTTCGTTAAATGCAACATTTTGCCCATTAAATATTTTGAAAGTATTTCAAGCACCCCTAAAACGATAATTTATTATTTTGCTCCATCTGAAATATAATTTTGCTCGTAAACAATAAAATATAGTTCTTGCACAATTGACTCTTGTCTTCCACCCATCCAGATATAGATTGAAATTTCTGAGCAATAATCATGTTATACATTCGATATGCAATCTTATGTATAATGGCATAATATATTATGATATTATACACAATGTTCATTATGCAATATTATTTCGATCAAAATGCACAAAATTATTTTTATAAAGACAACTTTACAGATCTATAGAGAATATATTTTTCTTTTGTTTGAGGAGAAGCCGTTTAAATATATACAGCTATTGTTGTTGACTGCAACGGCCAACATTATTTATTTTAAGAGGCTACTAAACTAGAATAATCAATTCTAATAAAGTGCGGCCGACTTTAAAATTAACTGAGACTCGCCGTTTGATCGCCCCCGATATAATGTGTATAGTTCAATATTTGAAAGATAAAATGTATTATAATAATATACATAAAATGGTTTCTATTAACGCGTATTTCGTTCACATATGGTTAGGTTAATGTCCGGTCAATACTATTGAAAACTAAACATGTATTTAGAAATATTACTGTTATTTATATTTACACGATTTGCGTTCAAACGATAGAGAGTTGTGTACACGTCGATTTGCGTGTAATATGTTTCTGCATTATTAGTCCGCATAATATCCGTTGCTGAGTGTTCAATTTATTTTTATTTTATTATAAATCATTAACAACCAGTCAAATCGTTTTTATTTCTGTTGAAAAAGTACATAGGTTAGGTTATACTTTATAGTCTATACATTATTATTAAAACAAGCGTGACTATTTGTTACTTATAAATCTGATTACACGAATTACCAAGCATTAGTAACCATAATAAACTTATATTATTTATTCGAATTCGGCGTTTGAAAAACAATCAAGTTCATAGTACGAGTACCTATGCATTACAATTTACGTTTACCGCTGTGGTTCCTATACTCGAATGTATAAGTCTAAATCTTGATTTATAGTTGTTAATTGTGTTTAACACTGACACTTGCGAGGGTATGCGAATTTAATTAAAATAGATTCTCTTAGCCTTCGATTGTTTTGTTTACAAGCTATATAGGTATTTGTTTTAATTTAATTTCATGAATTTTTTAATAGGTTTTACAAAGTATACTTTATATATCTGTACACAAAAATATTTTCTCAAAATGCTCTATTTTATTTATTTGTTGATTGAAATAAATTCTAAATTTACTGTAAAATACGAGGGACTAAAGCAGAGATGCTGAACCTTTCAGGACTTCCATGTCAATTAAAAATTGTTGATTGGAATTTATTCGCCTTGCGTGCCAATTATTTTGCCGATTTATTTTATTTGATTTGCAAGTTACTTAAAAATACTGCTCGTCGCTTAAATTATTAATTAATTTAAAAAAAAAAATCAAGCATTACTCCATAAAAATTTGAATGTATTCAATTTTTAGACTTATCATAAGCATTACAATTTTTTATATTAAAAAATTCTGAATTAATAAAAAATAATGAGATTCCCAACTCTGAAAATAATATTTTGTAATTTAAAAGACATATTCTTTTAATGAGAAATTCGATTGTGAAATTGATTAGACAATGACTCAATCTTCAGCTGATAGTTTGTTTATTTTAGTAAAATTCATTGTAGAAAATAACTCTTCGCACAAAAAAGTAGATCCAAAGATGCAATTACTAGATTTTCATAGAAACAAATCAATTTCATACAATTTTCCACTCGATTAGGGATGGCGTTTTTCAATTTAAATTTATTTCTTATTTTACAATAAATATTTCCCGCTTATTATACAATAAAACGATTTTATTTCACTAATTATTACTTCCCTCAAATTTTTATAACTATAATTTTAAATTTTCAATACTTAACCGCTCGAAAGTTTCAATTTCAAGTAAATAAAAAAATTAACTACATATGGATGTATCTATTAAGAACTGTAATTTAAAATAAGAATAATATTTAGTTTTAATTTATTAGATTTTTTCAAAAAACTAATAGTTTTTCTAAAAATGTCAGTAAAAAATATTGTTGTATTGAAAAGCTTGAGATTTAATAAAAATGTTATCAAAATGTTTGTACATATCAATTAAAAAATATCAAAAATTTATCGTTAAATATAATTTTTTAAACATTTGAACTTAAAGTTTAAATTTCAACAATATCACAAATATTTGTAATTAATTTTGTAGTTAAAAATTTAAAAATGTTCAATTTTTAATTTTTATAGCTAAGGTTTAAAAATTGAATACGATGCTCCTCATAAAATCAATTGTGACCCTAAACATTAAAAATAAAAAAATGTATTAACACTTTTTTTTCGTAGGCGTACTAATTTTGAATGAAATTTTATATTTAAACAATGAATAACAATGTTAATTATTTTGCTATAATTGTATAACTCTATTCGTGGGGACTTCATACTCTAACGTTTACTATACATTTTAATTTACGTAATGATATTTTTAAAATATGCAAATAAAAAATTAATATTCAAAAATATTGACTCATCAAGTGCTTTAATAATAATATTAGTAATTTTTATTATGAATACTTCTACACTTCAGATGGGTAATTGTGATTATTAAATTCTTTACGTTCGAACTTATTTATGAATTCAATATTTTAATTTAACTTTGAATAATGAAACAATCTGCATGAATTAAGATAAAACTGTAACTACGAGTATGCATTATTATCATCGTTTGGAAGTATTTCCAAGCAAAGCTACTGGAAAACGAGCCATACAAATTATTGAATCAATAACATGTGTCAAATATTATTTAAGTTTGCGTACCAAAATAAATAATTATGTTTATCTGTCCGACGTTTATCAAATGCTCCATCTTATATCTCTAACCAAACTCTCCACAACGATCCCTATATTAGAACTATAGAGGAGGAAGCACGTATTTTTTACACTCGTTTCCGAATCCTCTAATCCTCTCATAAAAGACCTTTTCGTCCTCACATTACCAGGTATTCCTACCCGAAGGTCAAAAAGGAAGTGGTGCCGCGATTTACTACAAAACTTTAATGTTTAACTTTTTCATACAATAAAACTAAATTATAAAAAAAAAAATTTTAATCATTAAGTCAAGATCCACTAATGGATGGCTGCTCAAATCATACCTATCACGTAATGTTTTTGTTTTTTTTTTGTTGTTACTCTTATCACATAAGCCCATTGTACTAAACTGTATAGATTGTTTATACCAAAAAAAAAAAAATGTTTATCTACTGTGTATAATATTGAAAAATTGTGTTGTTTTTATTTTATTGGTTTATTGCATGGCTCATGCCGGTAATCGATCTTCAAGTCAATCCGGTGTTTAAAGAATATGAAATAGGTAGTTCGACTCTTAAAAAATATTTATGAATGACAAGTGTTAAAATTATTAAACATTAATAATTTTATCATTAATTCTTATTTTGGTTTCATTATGTAATAATAATTAACTTTTAATTTTAGTTCTATGTTTTCTTGAACTATATAACTAATTAGTAATATTATTGTGAGTAGGATGTTATTATGAGATTATATGTTTGTCTTATCCTTTGGGGAAAATTCTATTTAATAACAATTTTAGATCAATTATGACCTTTATTTATAGTATGAACAATTGTTAAAGAATGAGGAAATCTAGAAATTAAATATTTGATTTATTATTAAAAAACACACAGAGAGCATTGAAGTAAAATATCTTTCCATCTTTAAAAATCAAAGAAATAATTACTAATGATTATTATATTTAAAGTCTTTTAACATATTTACTACCTATATTGTAAATCTATAAAAAATTAAAAGTGATATTCCTTTAAAACCATATCAAACTTAATAATTGTGAAAAAATTCTTAAATATTTAAATTAATTAATATAGTTACTTAAATAAAATCGTTCGTTCAAATTTATAACTTAGAATTATTACTAATCAATAATGATTAGTTAAGAGTGAGGATTTTTTTTTTAGTAGTAGCTATTAGTTAAATGGTACTAATTAAAATATAAAAATATCATATTTTGTAGAATGAATATTTTTAATTAATTTTGCGTTTTTTAATATAATTTAAATTTAAACATTGATTTTAACTTTTAAGATTATAATGGAATTTATTAATAATATACGCACTAAACAATAATCTTACATTTGAATTTACGTAATAATAACAAAGGATAAATTATACGTATAATATATACTATCGAACACCTAATAAAATCGATTAAGTATAACTGAATATGTTTGCCGTATCAATTGTTTTATAATGCATCATTTTAAAGTTTCCGAACATTATCTTAGTTTTTTTAGGGCATCAAAGTCCCAGTCCTAAAGTAATTCATTATTTATACTATCAAATAGCTCATTATTCACTTATACAGTTATACTATTCATAATATAGTCGTAGTTCGGAGAAAACTGAACACTATCATTTCTTTTTATCGGTGGTTTAAAGTTGTATGAAAACAACTTTGCTGTTTAAATTCTAATTGGATTATTTTAAAATAATCGTGGGTGCATCTTGAGTTTAAATGTTATGAGTGCTATTTAAAATTAAAAAAGAGTAACATAATTAAGAAGTATATCTTACATTAGTTACATTATTATAAGAATATTAATTTCGGAGTGCAATATGTAATAATAGGTCAGGGGTCACCCCTACTATAACTATTTGTTTCTCCATTACAAATTTGAATGAGAATAATGTAATATTATTATAGAGCGGGCATCATAGTGGTGATGGGAGGTTAATACATCTTTGCTATTAGGTTGTAGAAAATTGTATATGGTCACAAACTCACAACTGACATGACAAATAAAAACCGTAGACAGTTTATACTAAATGAGATAGGTAAAAAAAATATTTATGTTTTTTCTTAATCAATAATACAAATTTAAATAGGTGTAAGTATAGGTAGTCATTAGTTGTAATATAGATTTCAAAAAGAAATTGTCATTAATATACCTAAGTATATATAAATACTTAAAAAATATTCATTTTTAAAAATGATTTGATGTATTATATAAACTTAAAAGTCAAATATATGGGAAATTGTTTCAAGTAATTGTTGATTAATTATTGTTTTATTTTCGTAATGTGTACTGGCTCTTTATCCATTTTTAAAAATTTTTGGATTCCACTTGATCGCTTTAAATTTGTCTATATTATTAAGAATGGTATATTCTCAAATATCATCAAACTAATATATTAATCGTGATTGTCATTGCGATCACGCGTGGTTGATCTATAGAAGTTTTGAACATTCTAAGTTGAAATCAAAAACAATTTTACATATTATTTTCATCACGCGAATTTTCATGATATGCAAATAAAACGATAGACAGTACAAATAGTGTCATTTACCCTCTACTAAGGGACATTCACTTTTAGAAAGGATATTTTCTCTCATATATAATAATGTCAGAAAATTTAAAAATATTCTCTCTAATAATTATTATAAGGGGTGTCTGTAAACCAAAGTTTTACTGTACACTATTACTATGTTATAATTAAACTCACAAAACGAAATAATTTTTTTTTTTTTGAACACAATATATTTTGCAGTGAAAAAAATTTAATTAAATTATCCGACTTAGTGACATACTTAAGATTTTTACATTTTACAGTGGGTACCATTAGGGTAATTTAGTATTTATTGATCCAAAATTATTGTTCTCTCCTAAAAACCCTTTCTTTCGTCACTCTGTAGTTTTATTAAAAATTAAGCTTTGTCATTCGTTTTTATATATTATAATAACTTATATTATATTTTGATATGACGCTCGGTTGATATCGACGCCCGACCGACTCACAACTTAATTTAAACAAAGATTAAATAAAAAGTTTTCCGAATATAATCGGTAAGGGCTGTATAGAATTTTGAACAAAAGAAGTGAAATTTACAGAATACATATAAGTATAAGTAAGTACTGTTTTAAAATATATTTTCAGAATAAACAAAAATCAAAATTTGTGAAGCAGATTCTTTATTGTTAAAAATCAACTAAAAGTTTTAAAGAACTTTGAAAATGTAGACAATTCGATACTTATGGACATAATCATATTATGTTAGAACATATTACCGAAAGCAAAATAAAGACGATCGTGATCGACAAAAAGCTCATATTAACCATTTTTACCTGAATAATATATATATATATATATATATATTAATATATTGATAACAAACAATATTTGGTGAAAAAAAAAACATGCATCAAATCTAGATTGTCTTGCCTGCCGGTTGAATCAAATTAATAGTGGTGTTTACCTCCATATTGAAGTTATACATTTTTCTATCACTTTTGATTTTTCTTCACTTGTTTAAAAAAGTTTTCATTAATATATAGGTATATATATGCTTATTATAAGCATACCACATTTATAAATGTATATAGTAAACGATAATTGCATTAGTCATAATATGGATTGGATAATATTCACTCGAATTAAGTACCCATACGAAAAAATCATATCAGATTGATTGCCATTAAAATAAATAATCTTTATGGGCCTTATGATGGGTTTCGAACGACGTTTGTTAAATATATCAAACGAATTCGGATATGTGTCCTATTAACTATTTGACAAAGCTTTATGATTTGTGTTAAGCACAAAATAATATTTTTTATCAAACAATAATATCTTAAATCTGACAAATACTCAGCTTTGGCTTTTTCTTTTTTACAGTATTACACCAATCAATGTCTACTAAAAGCCTTCAAAGTCAAATAGAACAAATGGGATTCACATTTCGATTATAGCGTAGCCACGGAAAACGGTCCTAAACTGTTAATGTCTATAACTTATGATATTATATTCAAGTTATAAGATAAACATTATTTGAACTGCTGAATTCGATACCTCCGAAATATCTCTAGATTCTGTTACTCTGCACTTAACTTTTGTGTAAATACGTCCCTAATAAATTATTGAGTAGGTGGCTAGGTAGCTATACAAGCTTTGGTTTCAATTTGTATTATTATTATCATATAGATAAACACTAAATAAATAATAATACATAATATAATATTAAATCATTCTATTTACTATAGTATACTGAAGTATAAAAATAATTATCCCAATTCAATATGTGCTCATGTTTATTTATACTTCGCATTTATTTTTAGCTGAATCTTATAAACTGAATAAATATTCTAAAAACGGAACCGTCGAATGAGATGTACTATCTTTTAATTGTTGTTGTTTCTGGATCATTTAGATTTAAATAATAATCACATTTTTTAGTTAAATTGTAAAACAAATTTAAAGACACCAGTATAATAGTAAATTGGTCATTGCAGATCTTGAATATTTGGTTTAAATCATAGACATAATATATTATATATATTATGTCTATAGTTTAAATTTACTTATTTTTATCATACATTTATAACTCTGGTATAAAATAATTTTGAGTGTGAATGTTTGAATAACATTTACATTTATACTAATTAGTAACTATAGTTATTATGGTTTTAAGATATTTATAATTTTAAAGTTCTAAGATAGATATATAATTTATAGTTAGAAGAGAATAAGTTTTTCACTAATAAAAACTAATACAAAAAATGTTTTATAACTTCTTGTGTTTAATTATCTTAAAAATTATTATTACTTATAATTATAAATTATAATTGAAAACTAATAATTCGACAATTACATATATTACATTGTAAAAATATTGATTTTGAATTTAAAATAAAAATAAAGGTGATATTATATTGTTATATCATTAAAATAAAAAAAATAAGGGTAGAATTTCGGTTATCACCGAGACTAAGATATCAATACACTTTAGATTTTTATCTAATGGTATCTCTGCAGTGTTATTTTTAGGCTTTGGTATCAAGTTGATCTTATTGAATGGACAAATTAAATTATATCTTGCTTTTAATTGAATATTTGGTATTTACGTACTTTTTTGATTTTAAAGATATTTTTTATAATTGTTTAGGTATTTTATATATATAAAAAAAATGAAATTTATTTTAAAATGCCACAGGAATTACGTATTTATTCTACCATTAACGCAAAATATTAATAATTAAAATGAATCTAACCTTGCATTTGAAATTCCATAAAATTAATAAAATCAATACGAATACCAACAAATAGTATACATAAATGTATTGTATTATATATTATGAATATTCTGATCACTGAACACAAATAAGTTAAAATCGACATCATGAAATTAGTGAAAACAATTTATCACGAAATCTCTATAATAAATAATTAAAATAATAAATTCTTTGTACAATGCTTGTTAAATTACTTTTTTTTAGTGGTTCATTAAGTACTGTAATAAATATTAATAAATGTTTTTACAGTATTTTACAGTATTTCCATTGAACAATTATAATTCTATTTCAATACTTGTATAAATGCTTTAGAGTCAATTAAGAATAAACAAAGAAAGATACAAATTTGTATATTCAATTAAAGGAATTAGAAGCGGAAATTTTCTGTATTTGTCTAATACACACACAACACATTATATTTCCAACGTACCGATTGATATAATGAACCGATAAGAATTTTTAACACAGATTTGAATTTTTCGTCAAGTCTTTTTGAGATTGACTTTTTCTCATTTTTGGTTTTATCCCTCCTCCCAACCTCAAAAAACGTTATGTTAAAAAAGATGAATTACAAAATAGACATATTTCAACTTTTGGAGGAGTTAAATTCAAAAAATCAAAAATATGGGAAAGTTGTTTTCAAGAAGATTTGACGTCAAATTCAAATCTGTTTTCAGAATTCTTATCGTTTCATTATATCAATCGGTACATTGGAAATAGAACATATTTGTTTGTGTTAGACAAAAACAGATAATCACCGCTTCCTTAACTCAGACATGAGCATTTTTTTTTAATTACACATCTCATAATTTTAAATATCATTAAAGTTTTATTTGAGGGTTTTTACCGGTAATTTTTTATTTTGTTAAAAATTATAATTTATACCTAATTTTTGTAGTTGGCACTAAATGGAATATATAGAAACTTGTTTGTTATTACTTATTATATATTTATATCCCATAGTTCGTCAAATACTAACTAATTAAAAAAAAATATGTACATTTATATAAATATTCAAATTAGGACATCAAAAATATTATTCTTTATAATTTATTTTGATCTAATGACTAATATTACTCAAAACACACAAAAAGATTTTTTTTGTGTTTTTTTTGTTTATGTCGAGCGAATAATATGGCCACAAGGAGAAAAAATATCGCACTGATATGCTCTAAATATTTGTATACCAATATTCAAATACTTTACAGTACTGAAAGTAATAATATTATAATATATTATGTATTATGTATGCGTTTCAAAAAATATGTAAATACAAAAGAACAAACCCGCCAACGTAGTGGTGCGTTTCAATAATAATATTATTATCTACGTCGTTGGATTACGTATGGCAACAAACGAAAAAAAAATAAGTTTTAAAATTAATAAAATATAATCCGAAATAATTACTGTCTCGTGTTAAAAAAAAAAAAAAATCGCCTAGCGTATAACGCGGTAAACACGTATACCTACATATCCAGTCTCAGTGTCCGGCCGAGCATGCATCACACTGTACCTACATATTATTAACGCACACCTAGCTAACGCGTGGTATACATATTTTTTTCTTTCCACAAATCCGAAAAGAAAGAGAGAAAAAATTAAAGAAAAAAAAAAACAGCCGAAGGCTAACTACTTGTTCAAGTGCGTGCGAGTTACCTAGACTGGCTATATATACTATGTATATAATATGATATACACTATACGCATAATCATATGCGATGCGTCTATTATATTATGTACATATATATATATATTGTCGTACACGTGGTCTCGAAATAATAATAATATATTATATAAATTAAAATATATTTTATAAAACTACGTAGGTAGGTAGGTACATACTCTCGCAAGTGCAGGTACATAAATAATACGACGACGGACCCGAAAAACTGTCGTCGGTCATCGCGGCGGGGCGACTAGGTATGTAGCCGTTTACGATGGCCAGTCCACTCGCCTGAGATTATCGCTGGCCAAGTTAATGATTTTTTTTTTTTTTTGACTCAGTTAAATTAAGTCAATATGCATTATTGAGAACAAGTTAAAAGTTAAATAATAGTGAATTAAATTTTTGGCCAAGTTAAAAGTAAATATTCAATTTTTAAAACATTTTATCAAATTCAAAAAAGTTTATATTTTTTTTTTGTTCGTAACATTAACCAAATAGTGTTAAAACAGTATTTCTATGTTCCTGGTACGTAGATTAAAATAAAGATGAAAATTGCATTTGTTGAAATAAAGTCGATTAAAAATTTCCTTAATTATGTAGTTAAATTAACAAAAAACCAAAATAACATGTTAAATTAAAAAATTTAAGTAAAATTAACTTTTTAACTAGTTAATTCCCAGTATTGTATTACGGTTTACCTACATACTTACTGCAGTTACTCAATAGGTACAATATATATATTTATTATTATAAGTAGTTAGGTTTTTTGGACGAATATATGAGTAAAATGCCATAGCGGTAGCGGTATAGGTTAAGAATATATGTATTACAAGTGTGCTTAAATACGTGGACGTGGACTTTGTTAGTTTTCCATAGATAATGTGGTCGGTAAACTTACAATAGACAATTATTGTCTACGGTCTTACTGTCCAGTATAATATCCATTATCCACATGTTCGATTTTAAAAGTGTGATTGTTTTTGATATAATATATAAAATACAGAAATTTTGTAAAGTTATTTTTATTGTTAAAGTGATAACATACCTTGATGTTGCTGTATAGGTATTTTTGTACCTTATGTCGCTTTTTGTAATAATTTTTTATATTTTATTTATTTTGTATTTTTTTTCGTGGGTTGTTTTACAAGTACCTTCTCATTCCCATTTATAATTAATACCATAATATTAATCTATAATATTCATAATTAATGCCTGATACACTATACTTGGATTTTTTAATTTCCAAGATATCAGATAGAGTTTTGAAAGCCTACATTATTATGTTTCTTAATTTATTTTTCAATGAGTTCTTTAATAACATGGTTATTCCGAATTTATGATTATGGTTCAATTTATTCTACACCTAAATATTTACAGGTTTTAACTGACCATTTTTTACAAAAGTTTGGCATAAACGTATATTTTTACATAAACATATAAATAACATATACAATATATAATACGCATGAATATAAACTTGTTATAATATTTAGCTGATTGGAGCTAGGTAATGTAGTAAAAAATAAGTTTTTTTTGTGTTAATGAACAAGTTATTTTCATCTAGCCATCTTTGGATTTTTCTCAAGTCATCTTGTACACCATTATAGCAAATAACTCATACCAATAACCTGGCTTTCTACAAAAAAATATTGTATCGTTTGCATAACTACCTAGTGTACCATATACCTATCTATATTCAAATAATTTATTTGATTTGTATGTTTATGACATTAATGAATAATAATATTCTGCAAAAATATACTTTAAAATATTTTTTTGATATTCTTTAAAGTTGTTTTTAGTTGTTAATATAATTATTGATAAATAAAATGAATATAAATAATAATTGTTCAATACAATAACATTGAAACTGTTTTTATTTTATTTTTTTGTGAAATAATTTACGTCTATAATAATTTATTTCTTCGTATTATTGTTGTTTATCTTGCCATACGCGACTATAGTATGCTTGTAATCCTATTGCAGTTCAAATGTTATTATACACGCTGAATAAACATACAGCGTCTACTGGACTGGTGTCAAATGAGCGTATTTCAGTAATTATTTGGAAGTTATTGCGTGTACATTGTTTTTTCTGGTATATAACTGGAAATTTTCAGAACATTATAAGACATTGTATGTTCATAGTTTTTACTGTATATATCATTATATATAATATTTGTGTAGTTACGTTGATTGTTTTCTTAATTCATTGCATACTTCAGTTGAAGTTTTGAAATTGGTATTTTCAATGAAATGTAATGTTTCAACTAAAACAACGTTAGCCTCTTCTCATTTTTAAGAAAAAATTTCCAAAAACTACCTCGAAATAAAGTTTAAATACATATTAAATCGTGTTTCGTAGTATAGGAAAATTTACCAATTATGTGCATTAGCTTACGCCGATTGATGTATTTCTATTTAATACACCCTTTCTATATCATCATCCGTTGGGATACTGGTCCAGTTAGAACGAGATTACGAGAAATAAATTATGATTATTATTTTATAAAACAAGTTATAGCAATGTTTATTTTATTAATTGGATATCGTTTGCCTATATACCTAGCTAATTATCACATACTATAAATTACATTAAAATGTATTGTAAAATTTCTTAAAATAATACTTTCCTAGTCTTTTAATTTACTTTTTTGACTTTAAAATAAAATTCTGAAATGTGCCTTGGAAATAAGAAATTCGTGTTTTTAATCTCACTTTTTTGAAACATGTATTGTGATTATATACTTAGCTCAGGACAGTGCAGTGGTCAATAGTACCTAATAAGAATAATAAGGTACAAATTCAAGACTTATAACAACCTATTTGTTACCGGTTGATCCGTTGACACATATAACATCTAATGATCTAAAGGTTCTCGTAAAAATCTGTATCGTACAACTTTTAGTTTTATTTTCAAAATAAACGATAATAATATTATATAATATTCTTTGACATAATATTATTGTATTATGCAATATAAACTTTTAATTCGCTGCCGATCGAATGCATTATCTTTCTATGTATAATATATATATATAGGTGCACGCACTTATCACTGTCGTTCAAAA
The DNA here is from genome assembly GCF_003676215.2 of Rhopalosiphum maidis. NCBI lineage: Eukaryota > Metazoa > Arthropoda > Insecta > Hemiptera > Aphididae > Rhopalosiphum > Rhopalosiphum maidis. The sequence goes on from NC_040879.1 coordinate 28,079,229, forward strand.
GCCTCAACACGTCACTCAAATCGAATACTTTACTATGCAAGTACCTACTACAAGTAATATAAATCCTAAATATTCCGACCGGCGACCTCTTATTATATTATATTATAGTCGCCGTACATAGCCGTATAGTATATGGGTACACGCAGCAGTAGACCCGCTGCTGCTGCTGCTGCTGCTGCAGACACACATATCGTAAGTGCGCAATCTGGATATAATATTAATTAAATATTCATATATAATATATCCTTAATGTTATTATACCTGCGTTCAATGAATAGGTATTTATTTTTTTTCCTGCGCTCTTTTCCCCGTCGCGGAGTGTAAGATGAGAAACCAGTAATTCGAGAAAAGAGGTACCTATGCCATAGCTAGTACTATATACATAATACGTACGACGACGCGACTATACGTATATAATATTATTATAATATCGAGTGCGTCGTCGAGTGGTCGCGTATTATATATTTATTACGCACACACACGTGTATATATATCGTAACTGTGCAGGAGAAAAGGAGAGAAAGACATCGGCGGCACAGGCCGTGCAGACGGCCGTCGGGTGGTGCGGAGAGAAATGACCCCATACGCCTAATAGGAATGTATTTCGTTTACACACACACACACACACAATAATATATGTATTATATTATATATATATATATAAACGAAATAATGTTCGTTCTACCCACTCTCGGGAAACCGTCGTCATCGTCGTCGTCGGCTTCGTAGTCGTAGTCGTAGTCGTAGTCGCAGTCGTCGTCGCCGCCGCCGCCGCCACCATTATTATTATATGCACACAAACGCAGCACGTACATATATAACATACAATATATATAATATAATAATATAATATATTGTGTATAAGTGTTTTAGTATAAAATCCTAACAATTTAATCGTAAATGGCCGTTTTTTTTTTTTCGTGTTGTTGGATACCAAACATCGAACCGGTCCTGGCAATTAATTATCGAACTGGCTGTGTTATATACGCTCATTTTCCGTCTCCCGCTCACTCACTCTCTCGCTCTCTTCCTCTTCCTCTTTTCCGTCGCCTCATCTCGCTCGTCCGTACATTATCTATCGGCACGATATCCTTCTGTTCGCGGCATATATAAACACACACACACACGCGCGCGCGCATTATATACATATATATACGCAGGTACGATTACGATATCGCGTACACCCATACTATTCAGTCGGCACACCATCGGTCTCCGTGGATATTATTATTATTATATTCAACGCTCTATCCGTCCGTCCATCTCCCACACCACGGTCGTGCTTATTATTATATGTATATAGCGTGTTTGCTGCCTGCGCCAGGCCGCGTAAATAATATTTATCTTCGGTATTATTAATAAAAGGCAATGTGTGTGTAGTGTGTGTGTGTTTGTGTGTATGTGTGTGTAAGTGAACCACAGCCGGGTCTATCGCACTCGTGGTTCTGAAATTTGGTACACGCGGGTAATCCTATATCCGAGTACGACGTGCACCTGGAAACCGATTTTTTCAATTTTGCGTTTTGAAGAGGGCTTACAAGAGGATTTACGGTTGACCCACGAAAAACGTCTATTTTTTGTTGTTGTCTATATAGGATTGTGTCGTTATTGCCAAACGTCGGTTTATAATAAAATAGTTATTAGTTATATATAATATTATAATCGGATACAACTTTAATGTTATATTTGCAGGTCTAAACTACCCAAATCACTGTGTTGAAATATGCGTACATTTGTCGGAACTTACGAGTGAAGACGTGGTAAATGTAATACACGGACAACGTCGCGCACGATCGGCTGCGATAAATGTGTCTACTATTTATGAAATAAAAGGCCTAAAAAAATACGCTTTTTCTTCACAGTTTTCGGTCCGATTATACCGTAAAATGTTCGTCAATAGATCCCATAAGATTGACATGTATTGTCACAGGCTACTCTTTATTACATATACTTTTTACTTTTCAATACATTAATGTTGAATAAGTATTATAGTAAAGTTGACTGACGAAAAACTATTATTTAAAAAAAAATACATTGTTACCATTGGTTACAGAAAATAAAATATAGTCATTATGATTGGATATGATTTTAGAATTGCATTTTATGTTTTGTCAAAAAAAGAACACCCATCAAATAACTATACTTACGTAAAAAAAAATCTATATACAGCTTACATTTAACGGAGTTCAAGAAGGGTTACCCCTCCGCGGGAATTTAATTTGTCACGGCGGGGCAACGCCGTACAGGATCAGCTAGTATAATATAAACGACGTACCTAACTCTATAATACGTATTATACGAGTGTATACATATTATTATTGTTACTGTATGCGACTGGCTATAGCGCGAAACCATCACCCGGCTGCAGCAGGTGCTGCCCACACGTGGAGCGGGTTAGTTGTAGGCGCGCGACGGCCGACGGTTCGGATTGAAACGCACTGTTATGTTGTTATTGCTATACGAGGTGATCCGTTTCATCTACCTACGCGGTGCACAGACGATTTTTTTGTGCAACGTTCTTCTGCGCGGTTCAAAGCCATCATGACGTTATAACGCTTTATATATTCCTTATTATTATTATTATTATTATTATTATTATTATTATTATTATTATATAGCCAGATATTAGTCACCGTTTTATTTACACACGGTGGATTTCTTGCAACCGGAAACTGCAACACTGCCATCGCCGGCATAGGATATGGTCTTCCAGTTAAAAAAATAAATAAATAAATAACCGGTGGTAATGAAGATGTTCGTACTAAATTTGATAATTTGATCGAATTTTGATATTCTTATTAACTGCTGTCTACTGATATCGTATAGTTATTATAAAGTTAAAATTCGATTTAGTGTGAAAGGTAATAATTGCGGTGGGTATTATATAGGTACATTTTAATCGTATATCAGAGATGGTATAACAAACAAAAAAATAACCAATTTGTAACCAAATTGTTCGGTGAAATAAAACGATTTTCTTTTTTCACCGATTTTTATTTTATGGAAAAATCGTTTATCTCTTTCCTACTCCACCCTCGCTACTATTATTAGCACAAAGTTAGAGGACTTTTAAGGACCCATACGCCCTCAGAATTAATAATAATTATCCTGATTTTAAGCACTCTAATTTTCTTAAAACTAAATGTAATAATTGAGGACGCCCAGAAATCACTATTTAAGAAATTTGATACTGACAGTTTTGATAAAAGTTTTTGAATTTTATATTTTATTTTATTTTTGTAGGTATACTAAATTATTAATTTAAAGTATTTATTTTTAAATGGTTCCATGTCTGCTTCAACAATGGTTGTTGCGTAATAACGCGATTAACTATATCGAAAAACGGTTTCACGTTTTTTGGCATTAATACTATTATTATTTATTACAATCATGAAAATGTGGTTAAACAACAGATCGTCCTGCCCAAAATCTTTTTCATCGTTTTCTTATGCGCTTATAGGCCCGTTCAGCCGCGCGTAGGACGCGTGAACGAGGATCAGAATAAATATCAAAATTAAAATCATAAAATTGATATTTTAATTAGAAAAAAAGAGAAAATAAGTTTAAAATCTAAATAAAAATCATACAACGATTACATTTGTATTGTAAAGAATTATATATAAATATATCAGTTTTAAATTTATATCAGAAAAAAGTATTACTGACAAACAAAATTGATATCGAAATCGAAAAATTTAAGTTCGACGTCAAGCCTTATAGTGTTTGGTGCATTTGTGTAACTGTGCTAAACTTTATTTCGTTTTTTGTTCGTCAGCTTAAAGTGGTCAACGTTCGGTTTGATCGGTAGCAGCTCTCTCACCACGTTTTATTTTACAGGGAATCGCAAAAAACGGCAACTAGTAAGAGGCGATCACTCTGTATACGCGCGCGCAAGTGATTCCGATAGACCAGTATGATGTTATTATATAAGTGTATAGTATAGTATAATAATAATATGCACGCACAATAATAATAATAATAATAATAATATGTTTAACGGGCTTGTGTGCGTGCGCGTATACCACCGCGGTGGTCACCGGTCAAGTCGTCGACGTCATACGACTACATACGAAGACGCGGTCAGAACAATGAAACGATGTAAAAAGAGTAAAATAAAAAATACTCACACACGCGGACGCACACACGTTTGTGTAATATAATTTATTTATTTGTATTATATTATACGACGGTGTGCGTGTGCAGCGTTAAGACGACGACCGAAAACTCGTCTAGTTCTGGTTTATATTATTATTATTATTATTATTACATAGGCTCGATGATCGTCGCAAGGGAATTCGGAGGTCAACACACACACATACACAGAATAATACGATGCGTGTAATGTAGTCGTACAATGTGACGTTATACACTCATACACACACACTCACACGTGTATATAATATAATACATTTACCATTAAACGGAGAATGTGAACATTGGTTTATTATTTATTTATTTAGTATTTTTTTTTTTTTTGTCAGAAACTCTCATCTCTTTCTACGCTATTATAATACGTATGGCTTGTACGTTATTAAAAACCGTCTAAAGATATAATCGCCGCGAGGACTACGGAATCGAAACGAGAAGAAGTAGAAGAAAAAAAAACACACGTGGACGGGGCCCAAACCGTGTGTGTGTGTGTGTGTGTAACTGCAGCATGAGAGTAACTACACGCTGCATGACTGCGCGCATAATAGTGTCACCAGATTCTTTAAATAGCTGTGTAAAAAAGAATTTATGGATTTACGAGTACCATACGGATAACTTGTATAGTATTACATTTATATACCGTATAGTACTGCACCGCCGCCGCCGTCGCCGCCGCGGTATAAATGTGAAATGTTTAACGCCGCTGCACGATAATAATAATTGTTTTGTTCCTCCCTCCCGTACATTGCGTGTACGCAGGCTTTTATATTACATGATGACGATATGCCTATATCTGGAACCCGCCGAGATTTTTGGGAATCTACATCTGCCGGCAGGGCTTGAAATCGATTACAAACATTCAAACCAATAAAAATCAAAAAAAAATCTTTTAAAAAATTAAAAACGAAAAAAATTGATATCGATAATATACATAAAAATAATAATAATTTATTTATTATTTCTGTATGATAATCGACATTATAAATAAAAACAAATAATAATAATTAGAAGCTAAAATTCAACAATAGCCAAAAAGACGACTATTAGTCTATAATATATTAATATATGTACAATGTACATGCGGTTATAATGTTATATCGCTAGTTAATAAGTTGATATAAGTTATATGTTAAAATTGAAAAGCAATATAGAACGATTATGGATCAAATCTAGCTTATCAAAATTAAAAATATTATAAAATTGTAAAAGTGTAAGTAATATTTAAAATTGAAACAATAAAATAAAAAAAAAAAAAGAATAATTAGAACACAATTATAAATCGATCCGTATAATAATATAAAATTAAACATACAATTATAATATAAATATAATATAATTACAATATAACAATATATCGTTTTTAAATTGAAATAGGAAGAAACTAATATCGGTAAGCGAAATTAAAAATTTTATTTTTTCGATTTCATATTCTGTACAAGGGGAATATATCGTTGCTGTATAATATCATAAAATATTTTATTTTATTTTCATCAAAATATTAAAACAGGAAATAGCTGGTAGATATAATATGCTACGAGTGTCGAATACCAATTACCAGATAATTTTTAATTATAATACTGTAACTAAAATATAATCCAAGTTCCTATTTCCAAATATATATGTATTCGCCATTAGATACAAAAAGTTCTATCGCGTTACAATATTCATTCCCGGTAGGTATTTCATTAATTGAAGACTTTTTGTAAAATGAACCTTTTTCCCATACGTCGTAATAATATCGTGTTCTGTATAATTTCATATTCATTATTCACCATCATAATATTATAAAAAATTTCCAGTAACGTGTGCGATAGGTGCGTCAGTAAAATCATTTTTTTTTTCTAAATAGACATAAACCAAAACGTTCTACACGCAACTATTACACTTGTGTGTCATTTTTCAATTCTATAGTGGTGGTGTTACTACTCTTATGTGTATCAGTAGTTGGAATTCTAAGTATCGGTTTTAACGTTTATCGTAACAAACTGCACAGCTCGACACATTCAACACACTATGAATAACCAAACGTCTCTGCTTGCTGAAATATATTTTGAAACTATTAAATGTAATCTAAATTGTTTCACGTGTTTTGTTCAGCCCTCTGTAAAAATATACAAGACATTTTTAACTAAGCTGTAATAATGCGTACGTATTATAGTCCTTATGTATAATACCGAATCATATCGTTTTTATTGGGTATATTATTTTATTTTTTAGTGAACAAAATAGATGCCTGTAAATAAAGTAGTATATAACATCACATATTATATTATAACAACGACAAGCATATGTCATGGAGTTTTCTAAATACATATACCTTCCAACATCGATTTAAATTATGTATATGATGATAAAATATAGGCGCGTAAGATACATTCAAATAAAAAGAAAACGAATAATTTTTATAATATTATCAAAATATATAATATTCATTAAAAAATGTTGTTTTTTAAAACTCGTTTACCTATGGATTTTGACACACACCTCTAAAATAATAATATTAAATAGTGTATAGTGTACGTGTAGGTATAATAATATGAATTCAGCGAAAGTTCAATTAGAAAGCCAATGATATATTTTCTGGGGATTAAAAACTATAAAATATGCTATAATATTATAATAATCAATAATAGTGTAATAATCGTTATAGTGAGAATTGTATTACAAATGACATATTATCGTAATTTATAATCGTATACTATAAGCCTTTAGAAATATTTCAATTACTATTCACCGATCGTCCGAACAGCAGCCAACCGGCTTTAACATAATCATAAAAGTCTGTGAGTGTAGGTATGTCTTAAATATTTTATACATTATCATAAGTTTGAGACTTTTATAAATAAAACACATAAAACCATTTTTCAAATCACAACATATGCCAATATTTACCTATACTCGGACTTCGCGAGTGAAAGGAATACGTAATAGACACCGACCAGACACATTTTAACCGCAATAACCTATAACTGCACACGCGTGTGCTCCTTTCATTCACCAAATATTTGAATTGCTAAGAATGACTATGTTACTGTTTACTAGTCATCGACGACAAATTGTTTTACGACGCTTTCCGTTTTATTAAGTATACTAAGTATATTATTACGTAATACCGATGTCCAAAATATTGCTCGCGAGATTAGCGAGTGTTTGTTAAGACTTTAATGTTAGTTTTTCAAAACAACGTTATTTTTTCAATTTTTTTAGTGAAACAAATTGAACAAGTCGAAAAATAAATTATTGGGCTGTGGTCATTGGAAAAAAGGTTTTAGAAAAAAATAAACAATATTAATGTATTCCGAATATAATATAATATTTTGGTGAAGCTGTAGATTGTTTTTGTTTTTTTTTTACTATATAGAAACATTTAGGAACAATACATTTATAGAACTGTTGCTATTTTTAATAATTGTGGCTGGAAGATAGTAAATAACGAGCCAGTTGGAATTATATAAACGTAGGTACCTACTTATGCGTATCACCTTGAGAATACCGTATTTAGGTAATATAATATTATAGTGTAACGCGTAAGTGCATGATACAATATATGACGCGAATAACGAAAATATTGTTTTTCCTCGCATTGGGAATGTCTATAATCATTACGGAATTCGAATAGGTCTTTATAAGGCGTGTTCAGCGTTTTCAAATGGAATGGTGCGGTGCGATAGAAACAATTATTGTACCTGTTAAAATAGAATTAAAAAAAAAAAAAAAAAACTCAACCGATAAAAATAATACAGCACAGTTTCATAATCTAACAAACTTCATAATTCTTGTCATAACTCTACCCATATAGTTATGCTTTGATATATTATTCACGTCTACGATAATATATTATCGATTCGTTTCTGATCGTTATATAATATACCTTATATGAACTTATAGTTTGTTGTTTAACTATCCGTAATGTTTTAAATTATAAAAAGGATCAATTTTTTTTTTTTTTTATTTTTTAAGTTAATTAGAGCGTGATCGCATGATACATAAAATAACTAGGGGTCGTAAGTATCATAATTATACTCGGAAAACTTTATACTACATGAACAACTCTCAAAACCAAGTTTAAATTTTTAATGTCATTAAGTTCACTATTAATATTTCCAAGAGACCATTAATTTTTAAATAAATGTTTTTTTTTCAACTTTATAAATAATATATAATACGTGTTACAGACAACGTCCGGTCACTAGGCAAAACTAAGTTTGACTAGTTAATGATAGGATTTAATAATCGTACTCGATAAAAGCTGAAAACCGTAATTCTATATGAGCAATTATTTAAACGGATGTATACAACCTAGGATGTACGAATCATGTTAGTAATTGGTCCATGTAATAGAAAACTAATATAATTTTTACTTTAAACAAGAAATTGAAAACCAAATTATATGTATTAAATGTAATCGAACAATTTGTTTATTCATATAAATTATATTTGTTTAAAGACAATTATAACTATACATAATCAAAAATTCAAAACAAATTACCGATAGATGTTTATAAAAAAAAAAAAACTAATCAATAAAATATTACGTATATAATTATTATTTATTTCCACAAGATTACATACACTGTATCGTCTGTATCACGAAGTGTTACACAGTTATAGTACTTACCTATATTTTATTGATTATTTTTATTATAATTTTTTTTTTGTCATTTTTTCTTACAATTGTATCTAAAAAATCCACTCGGCAACCGATTGATAATGCAAGTAGAACAACGCATTGATGTTAACTTGTTGTACTTTGATTTTGGAACACGCGTTATAAAAATAAAGTTTTCCTCGCTTAAAGTAAGTTAGACTATATTATCAGTATTAAATATAGGTACTATAGATAAGTATATTTAATAGATATTATCTATAGGTGTCATAATTACAAAATCTTGTGTAATTAAATGATAATACATTTTAATAAATTATTATCTAAACAAATATGTTAAAATAATGTATAATTAACATTTTCAAATAAAAGAAATGTATGCAGTGTTGGTACAAAAATGTATATAACCTAATTGTTCTAATTTAATATAGTACAGTAACTTATTTTTTAATTTTAAATTATCAGTAACAGATTATATTTAATTAATGCATTGATTAATGCACATGTGCTATATAAATTAATTAATTTTTATTGATATTGTTTATAAATGCCTATGTTTTACAAAGTTATTTTAATGAAAGCCCGAATAAAACTATGATTTTTAACTTTAATAGTTATAAAAACGCCAAACATATGATTAAAAACCTAACATATTAATAACTTTTAAAATTTAGTTTTACACAGTGGTATGACTTTGTCGTTATTATAATAACATAATGATTGCACTGATAACACGCTACATATCGTTAATTATCTTAAAAAACGACAACGACAAAAAAAAAATAGAAATTATGAGCGTAGACACTTAAACGGACCACTGTTTAACTATATACTATAGTAATTTCTTCGAATCACATAGGTTTTCTCGGGGGACCAAACGTTTAGTTCGATTTATAGAGGTTTTCGAATTATCGAGAGAGTCTATGTGGAATAATTCAGAAATAGATGTCGAAATAATAAATGTTATATTGTTAAACGGTTTTCGAATGCATACAGGACGATTTTTGAACGCACGCGTATGTGCGTGCACACACCCGAGTCTGCTAAGGACATCATCGTGTTCTTCGAAAACGTATACATATATACAACGATAACGACTTGAGTGTAAAACGAAATATTATATACACATGGCACCGCGGGACACCCTGTAATCTGTATACATTACGTTTGTCGTGTACGAAAATGTTATTGGTGTTTCAAGGCCAAACATTGGGTACCTACTTACACCATATCAGTATTATAATAATATATTATATACACAATATGCGTTGTTATACACCCGTATTATATATATTATATTATTATATTTGTGTAATATATTTTGTCGCACGAAAGAAACCATTATGATTATTTATTATTATTATTGATACGAACTGCCGTGCGGTAAAAAAAAACACTCGCACGCTGCGTAATGCACAGAAATGATATACTTACGTAATATATTGTATTTTAATCAACAAGTCGAATTGCGCATACGAGCTAGTCGTATTATCCTTCATAGTTCACGTTTATTACAGTTGTTTTTAATTATATAGGTATGTTTTTAGTGTTAACAAGTGAACATTTATATTATGCGGTCGAAAACTTGAAATGTTCAAGATTATTACAAATTCAGTTTACCGCTCGTTTATGGCGTAGGCTTACAATAATATCATATAGCTTATAAGACATGCGATCCGTTTACAAATATTTTCTATTATAATATAATATTATATTCTCATTGGTGGAGATGTATGAGGGGGCTTGGTGTGGGCTTAGCCCCCCCCCCCCGAACACACATTGTACTCATTATGAATATTGGCACTTTTAAAATGTTAGATATGTAATATTTATTATTTTTTTATAAATTGATTTATTCATTATTGATTATAACTAATCTATTTTATTCAAGCTAATAATTGATTCTAATTTGTTTATTATAAGTTTTCATTTTATTCGTGTAAATAATAATAAACTTATGAATAAATGAGCCAATGTTTCGATCTTCCAAATAACAATACAACAAATTTATCAAACTTTGCTTGTTTATATAATATACATATATATGTATATTTATTTCAAGCGAAATGTGTACAATGTATTTTATTCTTGTTGGAACACGCTATAAGTGTACAAAAACATTAAAAATTAATGAACATCTTCGCCCGAAAGTGGTCCATTATAATATCCGTTGTGTGTTTTAACGGGGTCGGAAGTTCAAAGAATAAAAACATATTTTTTTAGTTTTCGGGTTTTCTTCTCAATTATTGATAATTATTTGCATATTATTTAAATTCCATTCTATAACATAACCGGTAGAACTTTATACTTGTATAACACCAAATGAGATTTTGACGATATATATATGTGTGTGTGTATACGGGTATACGACAACATCGTGGGTATTTATTATAATAATATGTAGGTAAACTATACAGTATAATAATATTTTGGTACCATAAATATTAGTTTCTAAAACACAAAAATCAAGATAACGCAATAATTTATGATTAACTGGTTGATTAAAACACTAACGAATGTTTTAACTAAATAAACTTAAGGTATATATCTATAGATATATATTATGTATCTACATACAAAATATATACGTACTTGATAACCGAGAATGATTAACTATTGTTACTAAAGTAATAACATTCATAATTCAAAATAAAATTCATCCCGCAACAATATAATATACATATAATTAACCTAACCCGTATACGATTTACTTACCGGTTTACGATTTTTTCTGTACCCAACTACAACGTATAGGTAAGTTGTGTTTTATATTATTTATTATAGTTTAAAAAATAAAACGTATCATCTTTATGATAATAGTTTAATGTAAAATATCATATTGCTGTAGTATATATAAGTACAGCACTGCAACGTACTTATGTAAGTATTATATTGTTTACTATGCTTGGAAAGAACGCATTCACGCTCTTATTATATTTTAGCGACGACACTGACTTAAATCATAAAATACAATACGACAAATGCGATACGATCAAATACGATAAAGTTTATATTTTTAAGGAATTTGAACGATTTTTAGGTCGTTCAAACGAAATTCCCTTTTTAAAATCTATTTTTAATTTTATTATCGTGTGATTGTATCGACACCTATCTGCACCGTATTATCAATAAATTCACATTATTCTGCAATAATTAAGATTTTTTTTAATATTTATAAAATTTTAAAACGTTATACAAGGTATGCGTTCAATGTGAGTTACATAATTTGATATTTATCGTATACAAGTTAAGGTCATATGTTATGCAATTTAAATCTAAAATTCATTAAATTTGTATAATTGGTAATTATTGTTGTATGCATTTATAACTAGGAGTAGCAGAAAATAATTTTGACTTTACAATTTAAGTTCTAAATAATAAACTATATGATAATATTTACTCGTACTATATTTTGAATTATATTTATTTTATTTTTAACTTGGCTGTGATTTCAATACATTTGATGCTCTACTCCCACCACAGTGATTATATATTGGATAGACATAAAATTAAAAGGTTATTTTATTTAACATTACTCGACTTTTTATTCAAAAATTTATAAAAATAATTATTTAAATTAACCATTATATGGACGTATTTATTTATTTTTGCAAGAACGTGGAAATGAACTTGGTCCTTTAAAAAAAGTGAATCTGAACATCATAGTTTTTACGCACTAACCGCAAATGTGAAATAGTGGTATCTTCAGGTTTTTTGAAAGAGGGGGATCTGAATATTGGATTATTTTCTGACTACTCTATAACAATATATATGTTTATTCATTTTTACATTTACCTGCAGATACCTATTAATTAACTATAATTTTATAGGTATTTAAAATTTAGATGAATCAAATAGTAGACCATCATTTTACGGGTTACGCTACAACTCTGCTAGCCTAAATTTTAAATAGTTATAAGAAATAACTCATAAACTTCCAGTCCAAATTTTTATTTTTATTTAGCTAAAAACTTAGAAAAATATTCTGGCTCAGAATATAAATTCAAATGTATATTATCATTTAAAGAAGTAAAAAATTAAAAAAATATAACAATAAAAAAATTAATTTAAAAAATGTTGTTATATTTCGACTAAAAATTATGTGAGAAAAATATTTTTAAAAACTTTATAGATTATTAAGTAATGAGTGTTGTTTGATATCATCCTATACCTATATTATTATTTAATAACATACTAAATGCAATATATTCAATAAAAATTAAATCAGCCAACTGTAATACTGATAATAAGCAAGTGGGTACCACCCACCAACTTTTAGTTTCTATAAATATCAATAAAACATTGCTCTGACCAAAAAGCTTGAAACTGAATACTATGGACTTCATAAGTTTTTTATAATACAGCAATTAACAAATATCGAGTATGCATCATCACGATATTTTTTTATAAGAAATTGAACATAGAAGTTCAAATTTTGACAAAATAACAAACATTTGCATTTTGTAGTTGAAAATGTATGTAATGTTGAATTTTATTATCTAAGGATTGAAAACTATATAAGGTTCCTCATAAGTTTGTTCATAAAGTTATCAAAAATCTAAAAATTATGGACATTTAAAGTTTCATTTTTTACTATATATCTACTACAAAGTACAAATAAACTATATAATATTAAAATAAAATACAAATGTATTCTACAAATTGTATTACTCTATCACTTTTTGCACTGTCTATTGTCGTACTATCAATTTACTACTATTTATTAATATAATATTATAGATACATCGTTCTATATTATTATTTACAAAAAAATAGGGATTAAAACTTAACAACTCTACACTGAGATATTGGGCGTTTCCATTTTATTCTCTGTAATGACAGCAATATCTGCGCACCTAAAAAGTATTATATTTTGACTAATATGATATCGATTCATCTCATTGATGATGTTGCATCGCGCAATATACATATAAAAATAAAATTTGTAGTTATCGAATCACACGCGAGTTGTACGAAATTTGAATACCAAACCGACAATATTATGCTATAGGTACCTATCTACAATGCCTACATAGTTATTGCTTAACGATCTCGAATTAAAAGTTGTAATCCGGAGAAAATAAGTTATCAAAATTAATTTGAAAATTATATCGCTGTCATCATGACAGGCGGAGAATCATTACCTTTACAGGCTTCTCTGTTATCGACACGCAAAACTTCTGTAAACTCATACGTTTTAGTTTATGAATAATATCACTAGGAAAATGTTCAAGTTAAATCCAATAATTAAAAAAAAAAAATAAAAATATCAGTCGTTAATTGGAGACGATAAAAATAATAGCTTATACCTAAAACCTTCGCAAAACATTAATTATTAAACGTATTTTGTTGAACCATACAATTTGTTTTTTCATTGATATTATTAATTATTGTCTTCTATAATGAATTATTATTACCACTTGAGATACAAAACATTTTTTAAATTTATTTTCCATGGTATTGGGTATTTGTAAAACAAATTATGTATTGCCGTTTATTTGACTTAACTTATTTGAAATTTAAATCTATCTATTTGATTTCAACACTAGCGTTAATGGTTCTTTTTTATAATATCTAATATCATAATATTATTATGCAGCTAATTTAAATTTTGGGTCTTCAAAAATTATCTTATAACGATACGACCATTATGATATTGTACTGTTGTGGGTCAATATAATTTATTTTTATATTATTATTTAATACTTAGTACTCTGTATTATACTATTTTTCATTTTAAATCAATCTATTTTAAATTTTAAACGAGTGGTAGCTATTTGATCCTATCTCCTACGTAAAGATTTTTGTTTCAAGCATAAAAACACGATGTAATATTGTATGTATTCCGCCGTCTAAAAAATTAATTCACCTTATCCACTTTTCATAATATCATCATACATCCACATACAGCTTGCAACTCATAATTAAATTTATACTATGGAATGTATTTCTTAAGAAAAATATGTAATATTAATGTGGAATATTATTTTATCCATTTATAAATCGAATTACTTTTTTGCTTTTCTCTATGACTCTACCACATTATTTATTGTAAAATATATAATATATTAATAATATTGTGAGTACAATAATGTGGATAATTCTATAAACTATAACTATACTTAAATCTTTGAATAATATTACTTATAAATATATTTTTTTAAATAATGCACACAATACTTTGCATCATTGACCTATAACTACTTGAGTTTGTTGGTAGATTTTATATTTATTGTACTTATATACTTGCTATAAGTAAAATTTACTTTTTATTAAAAGACTATATACCTACTTTACTTATACACTACCAAAAAAAGTGCATCTCAAAGTTTTAATTATTTGAAATGTCTTAAAAATGATAATAATATCATCAAAATTTATTGTTTTTGTACACAAAAATATTTTGATAGCTAAATATTTATGGCTTCAGAACATTAAAAGACCCGAGCAATTTATATAATCGATTTTTTCAATTCCATTATAAAAATATAAATTATCAAATTATAAAAAATATGCCCCTATTGATACAAATGGACTTTAAGATTTTTGAAATTAAGCCAAAATTTCTACAAAAAAGATTATAATATAATAAATCAGATAAGAAAAAAATATTTTACCGGGATTGGATAGGTTTATAGAAAATATGCAAATTTATAGACAAACATATAAGTTCAATCTTTTGTAGATGGTCTATTAAGTTTAGACCCCATGTCTACCTATTAGACATTTAATTAAACAACTGCAGTAGAAATTTAGAAACACAAAGATGGAAAGGTATGTATGGAGAAATTTGGACGTATTTGATAACAAAAAAAATGTTAATAGCTATAACAAACGATCATTAAATTCAGTAAAGTATTTTAATAACCTAAGAATTCATTTATATAAAATAATCCGTTCAGTATAAATTTGAACAAAATATTAAATTGTACAATATGTCAATATTATACGGGCACAAAATAATAGTATAATATTATTTTAAAATTAACAGTTATGATAAACAAAAACATTTAATGTAAAATATGTATATTAAATAAATATTTTTGATAAACAAAAAATGGAGAACCCTAGTAGAACACAAGCATATTATAATGCTGTTATTTCTAATAGAATTAAAAACAAAAAACTAATGGTAACTAAAATCAAAATACATTTAATCTTTCGATCATAACAATCTTCCGATTCTATAAGCTTCGCTGCATCCTGTTTAACTTTAATTTCAGTCTGCTCAATATTGTAATCTATCCGATCCAAAACATTACCCTACGAAAATAAGATAATAATATGCAATTACAATAATTGTGTAGGTACATATGTACTATCAATAGAAACTAGACAAACGAGAGATATGAAGTTTAGACTAACTTGTTGAACGGCCATGTGTGCAACGTCTTTAAATATGTTGTTGAGTTCAACAATAGAACTGGCTATCCGATTTCCTTCGCGTTCCAACTGTACGGCCATTTTAGCGTTTTCCTCTTCGATAAGTATAGCAGCGAATGTTCGCGTTTGATTCGACTGTAACATCTGCAACTGTTGTCTAAAAGCATTCGACGAACATTGTTCGTTAATACTGAATGAATTAGAATTAGAACTGATGTCGTTGGTTTCGAATAGCATTTGTAACGATATCCCTTCTAAATTTTTGATTTCTAAAAACGTACGTGCATACATGATAATAAAACAAAATAGATCGTATAATTATTTGAATTTACTGTTGCGATAGACTTTTTGTGAATTTCGAAATTCGTTGAAAACGTTTTGTAACGATGACATTAAAGCGGATGACACGTTGTAAGAAAGTTGGGATTCTTTGTTGGCGAATATTCCATTCGAGTGTAATTGTATTTGATTGATTGTTTTTTTGGTTGAAGCAAATATCTGTAAAGTAATAGATTACAATCATTAAGTACCCAAAACAATCAATTCATATAATATTTAAAATAAAAATGTATTAATATTTTAATCATATTGTATTATTTGTATTTACTCTAGTAATTTCTAATGTAAGATCTTGGATGTATTTCTCTTGCAAGTTACAATCATCGAGGGCTGCAGGTCTCAACAAATGTGCATCTTGTAACGAACGCAATTCTTCTAATTTATTCTGTAACCTGAAATTCAATCTATTTTTCCGTATTTAATTAAAATAAAACTGTTTTAATAGGATAAAACCAGGCAATAGAACATTGAGCATCTTCAAACAGTCCGGTCCACGGAGGTGGACATATTTCCTGAGATCGCATGTCAATAGCTCGATCGGCCTCCATTAACAACACTTCGTCGTTAATACATCCTTTGCTATTTGTATCATAATCGTTATGCTTAGCAGATTCTTTAAATGAATGGATAGTTTGCAAACAATTTTTTCTCATCAGTATGTATATGTTGGTGAAACTTCTTGTAGTCATATTTGTTTATTGATATCTCTGCAACACGATAGCCGAAATAAATTATTCATAGCCGACCATTATTTTAGTAAGTGTATAAAATATAATTAAATAACTTCCATAATATTATAACTAATAAATAAATACTTATAAAATGATGAATGTAAGACATTTTAGTAAATTTGTTTAGCCTTGGCTTAGGCGCTTAAATAATAAGTACACATAAGCAAAAATAAATAGCGTGGTCGTACATAATATATCTGCTCAGATCTTTAGTTATAATATACCGACTTAATTATTTGTACTTAAACGTTAAACCTTTTCAGTTATTAATCATTTGTCAGGAAGAGAAGGAAATAAAGATAAGTAAGTATATAATATAAATTCATTGCTGCTCAAGTAGATACTAATATTATAATAATATCATGTGCTTAATCAATTCTAACTTCGATACATATTAAAATAAATATACTTAAAATATCTTCTTGAAATACGAATTAGTTATAAAATAATATAATTAAAAAGAACGTAGGAAAAATCTTAGTTCAAAGATTATGTTTTTTCAATAATCCTATAGCTGCAGTTATCAATGTGCTTTATTAACAGCAGCTAACAATATCTTTCCGCGCTGTGACCTTATCGTTTTAACTACGTGAATTTGTACCGTGGAAGACGATGAAGTATTATAATTATAAAAACCAGCGGTGAAGCTGTTGCATAAGCATATGTAAGACGTAAGGTCTATGGCATTGTTATAATTTAAATTTAAATATACTAGCATGACGTAGACAACAAACATTCCCTATTATAATACGATATTGAGATTTATGTTTACATGCATAAGTTCGATCTCGCCCACTTATTAGTGGATAGAAGAGTATATAGTGGCTAACTTGGTTTTCCTACGTAGGCTGATGGATTCCCTCCTGTTTGCTCACCAAAATAAATTATTAAGTCCCATTCCGTTTCACACGATCTAAAATGCCTTTTATTGTACCCTACCAATCGTGGTCGCACTTTATCCGACATTTAGAATGATGAACCTGAATGAATTCCATTTTTCTACTTAGTTACATTACTGTGTTTTTGTGTTTAAACAATTTTCTCTTACCTTGTTAAACTAATCTCTGCAATTTATTATCTATGTAACTACCACTGTATATATTTATTCATTATTTCGGTATGTAATTTATAATTTATTGTGCTTTATTGAAATGAATGCATGTTAAATAAATAAATAAATAATGACATGTTCTATAAGACGTCTATAGACTAACCAGTAAAGCTACGGGTTAACTCAGACGTATTATTGACATTTGTCGATTACAAAGCTTTAACAAACACTACGAACACTACGAACAAATATAATCTTACGTAACTAATATCATCGCCAGATCACCAGGCTCCATACCAAATTCTTGACTACCGTGGTAATGACAAATTTGAATTTTTATTTTTATAAAACTTTCATATTGATATAATATAATAGACAATTACGAAATTGCAATATTTTTAACTTACAATATGAAATATATTAGGTACATATCTACGTTTTAGTAGGTGTCTCTTAGCAACGAACCATGTGTAAATCTATAGTATTATACAAGCAAAAAAAAAAATAAAAAAAAATACCGAGGTAGTCTCCCTGCTGTACATAGTAGATACGTGTTGATATTGAGGAAGTCCCTGTAAATTATTATGGATATATTAAATTTGAATTAAATTACTATAAATCATTGCAATACGATGGAAAACAATTCCAAATAGAGACTGTCCGTTATTCCTAAGAATATTTTATTGTACATCATATTGCTATAAATAATTAATTTTCCTATTTATTGTTAAACTATAGATTGAACTAATTGTTAAACAAAAAAAAAAAATCGCATATATTTTATGAAAATATTTTTTGAAATAATACTAACTGTTATTAACTTATAAGTCAAAACTAACAGTATCGTAGAACGATGTATGTTCGTTGTATAAATATCTTAAAATTAATCTAAATATTTAGGTAATTTCATTGTATAGGTATACAGTATATAATAATGTAAGTAATTGTGAACACTTATATATTTTCAGGACTTAGTTATTAATGATAAAAATGTTTATTCATTTTAAACCATTAAATAAGTTAAAAAATATGTCAATGATGATAGTTATTTTGAAAATTTTTTTCAAAATGTAATCTTCAATTGCTTATAGAAAAATGCGTATTTAAATATTTTTGATATTTTTAATTTCCAAAGTTTTTGTCCTACCATAAAAATGTTTATTTACGCTTATAAAAAGACGAATTAAAATTAGTTTAAGTATTTAAATGTTTAAAAATGTATTGTGTAAATAAAATTATAATTTAAGTAAAAATGGAATTTTCAGAATTCCTACTATTAAAATTCTTTGAACAATAATTAAACAAATCCGTTTGAAAATAATAATGATTATCATACTTTGGATTTTTAATGTTGTCAAAATTTCAAACGTACAAAATGAATTATGGCTACGCTAAACTTTTTTTAAATTTTCAACAAAGCAAATTTACTTCTCGTAGGTTCCAAAATCTGTATTACATTTATATGCTTTAGGTGTTAATTAAAAATATATATTTATATATTATGATTTTTTTAATTGCAAAATATAATTTATACATTTCCGAAATTTTGACGAAAAAAGTAGAACATTTCAAATTTACCTATATGAAATATAAAAACACAAAAAGAGCCAACAATCGTTGAAAATTATTCCTCGTTTTAAATGCTTAATATTTTATGAAAAATTAAAATCTCTGTATTCCATAGAATTATTCATTTTTAAATAACAAAAAAAAAAAAAAAAAAACAATCGTTTTTCTCAAAAATTTATTTACCTATACAAATGTTAAATACTGGACTTTCTGAACGGATAGACGAATATTATTGATTTTACAATAATTTAAAATTTTATACTTTAAAAAAATACTAACTAAATATCCAACTTTAAAGTTAAAAATTGAATTATTTCCAGTGCTCCGAAATATATAAAAATATAGAATAGTTAGAATTATTATTATTATTATTATTTATTATTAATAAATATTTTTAATATGTTACAGTACGAGTATATAGAAAGTGATTATTTGAGTAACAGTGGAATGTTTCAAGTTTCTATACGTTTAATATTATTATAATTACAACAAAATAACAAAAATTGTTTGAGTATAATTCGTTATTGTATATACGTTTTAATATCCAATTTCATCTAAATGTTAACTTCAAACGCCCATATAATATAACATTAATGTGACTTCAATTGCAGTAATTATAAATTTGTTAAAATATTATTGTTTAATGGTTTAGAGCGTGGGTTATATAATATTAACCTAGAAGTTATTTTTGTACGTTATACGAATGATATTACACAAACCAATGTATAATTGTAAAATAATTTTGATTTGATTTGTACGAGTACATGTTCGGTATATGAAACATTAAAGCATTTTATATCGATTAGTTGTGCCGCCAAACCGCAGTGGTGCCGCTATAGTTATTAAGCAGCGTACAAGCTTACATGAATACCATGGAAAAAATTTACGAAGTCGTTTATGTAAAAGAACATTTTTAATTAATAATATAACTATAGGTACATAAATGCAACATTTATATTTCGATTATTTAAATCGAATACCGAGGGACTGTTCTATATAGCAATCATTTTTTTTTTTTAATATTTATTTATAAACACATTTTAAATTAATGAAATTAGTTATTTTATTATATATTATAAATAATTATACGATAATATTTGTTGAATAAAAAATATGTATATATATATATATATTTTTTAATCTAACTTACTATGAATCCGGAGCCCGAGTGGTGATCGCACCTTATAGCCATCCAGGAACGTTTGTTACTGAGCACCCGTAAGGGAAAAATTGTCCACGTTTTACAAAGGTATACAGTGTAAATAATTTTTATTTCGTTATATAATATCGTACATAATACTGAATAGTGTTAGAACCCATAAATATATCAGTGCTAAGACGACGCACATTATACCTATCCATAATTACGAATTACAATGATAAGAGGAAGAGAAGATTAAGTAAATCAGATATAGTAGAATTTCAAATAAATTAATTCTAATAATTTTTTAATATTTTTTTTTTCTAAAGTATTTCGAATACTGTTTAAAATAATATTTAAAAGTATATAATTTGTATACAAAAATTCATCTGTATTATTAAGTATTAAACTAATATTTGTGTTAGCATTTATTTAGTGTTTTATTGAAATAATAATAAGAAATAATTATAAACTAATAACGGGTTGTTAAAGATTTTATAAATATATTATTAAATTATTGTGTGTACTTGTTGATTAAATAAAAAAAATTTAATCCTTCAATTATGTCTTTGATTTTTAAGCACACAGTTATTGTAAACTTCAATAATATCTTTATTAAAGACAATTACTGAACAATATTTATGACATGAATAATTACATTTTTTACAAGAATATATAGAAACAAAAATTATAGGTATAAATATAAAATATAATATAAGTATTTCTAAAAGTATTTAAAATGCTAGGATAGTATTCAAAATGATTCGAAATATATTTTATAAGCATTCGAGTATTTATTTCATATACTTATTATAAGTGGCTATTTTATCCATACTTAGTATTAGTAGATTATAAAATACTTATAAATTGAAAATCGAAATGCATTGAAATCAGCGCAAGTTTAAAATCGAGGAAATCGCTATATGTTGTATAATAAAATGTTCGAGTGTAGGTACTTCGTCATTGAATAGGTCATTGTAATGGATGTGTTTAATTTGAATTAAATGATAAATCATTTCACGCGAAAAACGTTTCCGATCGAAAAGGGCGTGTTAGTCGACTTATAAAGATATTTTATTATTTATTTTTATTACTTTGATATAATGTTAACATTTTATTACATACTA
This sequence comes from Rhopalosiphum maidis, assembly GCF_003676215.2. Taxonomy (NCBI): domain Eukaryota; kingdom Metazoa; phylum Arthropoda; class Insecta; order Hemiptera; family Aphididae; genus Rhopalosiphum; species Rhopalosiphum maidis. The sequence continues at coordinate 28,101,325 of NC_040879.1, forward strand.
TTCTATTATACATATGGTGTTTTGAACTTATTTTTGCAGAAAAAAACATCGTATGATATACTATGTATAACCGTATATCGTTTTTATATCGTATTATATTATTAGATGTTGTTAATAACTTTTAAGTTAAAACCGACGTACCATTAAACTATGATGTGAATAATAATATGTTCAAGGAATAAATAGATTAAAACTAGTCTAAATAATGTATATTAGATCATATTCTTATCTTGCCACTAGGAAAGATAAAATAGATTGTTTAAAAACCTACAACGCAGTATGGTACAATTATTTATTATTAATTATTAACAATAGGCTCGGAACTTCATGCATTTGCATATTTCAAACTATATTATCAGAGTCTGATTCGACACAAAAATCAATTCACAATACATATTATGTCAAGTTGAAAATCGTATGTTGCATAGTTTTGCATATTTCACTGGATTTAAGTGATTTTGCACATTTACAGATTTAATACATATTAATAACTCCCATATTAATAAATATCAACAAAAACAATAAATTCCACATTATTAAAAAAATATGCTTTAAAAAAATAAAGCTTTCGCGTACCCCAACCATTTTCATAAAATAGGTAGGTACCTATTCCTGTATATTGTATAATATATGTATGTATATATTTATGTTTTTTGAATGTATGCTTATTAAAATATATTACATACTTATTGTAAAGCATATTTATTTGTTTTTAATATACATTTTTGAATCCTTTAGTTATTTTAAACAGTATGTCAATAGTGTCATCAGTGAACAAAATACAAGTGCTATTATAATGATTTAAAAACCATTTCTTCATTATAAATTGTCATAGGAAACGTATCAAACAAATAAAATTGTTGCTTTGTAACTAGATTTTAGATCGTATGGTATTGCTATTATTTCTGTAGGCATGGATATAATTAAGGAGAGATGAATGGGATAGTTCTCCTTAGAGCCTTATTTTATTAACATTTTTCAACACTTATGCATATATATATATATTGCAAGTGATAAAGTTGACAGTTTTCAATTAAAAAAATTGTAATCCCCCATCCTAATTAAGCCACTGGCTCTAGGTAACTACTAAAATTGTCATTCGCAACGTTATATAGGTGTATATAATTATATAAATTATATTATAAAAAAATTAATTCCTTGGAACGATGAAATTGTACCAAAAATATCGAGTCGAACATTTGACTGTTTTTGATTCGACGAAGAGATGTAATGTGATTTATTATGTCATGCATCGAAATTAACCAGTGTTAACAGTGGTAAAAGATAAATTAATTAAGGCTGAATTCATTAAATTAATTCAGAATGGAGTATTGTCGGCAAAGATTGAACGATGTAATGCTGAGAAGTTTCAAAAGTTTTAAAGAGAAAGTTTTCGCGATCAAAAAATATCAAAGCGTTCTAAATTGATTAGTATTGTAATATCAGTATTCAGTTTCGTGGCCCGTAATACGGCTGACATTATAATAATAAATTAAAATTATTAAATAATTAATTAGCCAGTACTGATTATATAGTTATATTTTAATAGGTTTTATATACATAGGTAGTATACTTCACAGTTTACTACCTTGGTTTCAAGTTATGATTTAATGAAATTATATTTTATCAACGTGATGAATTGTAATTTGTTGTGTTTATATATAGGTATTAATGTCATTTAAATAAAATTACATGAAAACGTGTATGTTAATCGCATACCTACTATATAAGTTTATAAATAACTTTTGTATAATTTGATAAGGTGGTAGTTATTTTGGTAAAAAAATGACTGTGGAATATTGCATATTATACAAAACAAATAAAAGGTCTAACAGGGTGAATAAAAAGTGTCACTTTTGTATTAATATATAAGTTTTATGAAAACATAAGGGCTTTCAACGGGTCATTGAAAATATGAAGTTTCTCATCTTCGATTGTCGATAGGGTAAGTCGATGTGATACAACACTTATAGTAAAACGTGCGCGGATTTGATAGACACGGGTGCCAGATGGTATCTCAGAATATTACTGTACCCTACCAATAATTCTTCCACAAATCACAGTCACTCGTTTTATTTAAAAAATATATTTTATTATTAACCTTCAAAAAAACTTTTTGAAATGAGCATTTCCGTGCACAGGAAATGGTGACAATAAGTACACTAGCTCTCGAAGTTCACGTCTATAATATTTATACCTCATTTTATATGTTTAGACAGTTTACGACATTGTTTTATTAACAACCCATTTTAATGAATTCCACGACTGAAGTTTTAACGTTTGACAATAATATATAAAACTGTGAAAACTTAAAAAAGAATTTAGCAATATAATTATTGCCTATTAGAATTTAAAGTTTTTAATAAGAGGACATTTTACATTCACATGACCACATTTGTTGTAAGTTACTTAGAACTGTGCATTCAGAAAAATGTATTTTGTGTTGTTAATTTTATGTTATAGATCATGTTGTCAGATTTAAATTGGTAAAAATATTATCTAGAACATTATTGAATTTAAAGTTAAGCTGATTAGTAACTATAGTAAAAATTTAAACTAATTATATAAAATATTATGATTTTAAAATGCTCGTAACTTGGTTTAAAATTGAAATATCAATAATGAACATCTACAAATTTCCTCAAAAAAATCATCAAATATCTAAATTTGATAATAATTCAACTTATTCTTAAGTTAAAGTTAACGATACAAAATAAATTTTGCTGAACATGAATTTAATATTATGTTCTAGATACCTTTTTAAGTCGGGCACAACGCATTTTACTTTTATTAAAAAACGCACTTACATGAAATAAAATTAATTAAACCTACTTGTGGCGTTTAAAAAATGCCTAGCAAAATTAGCGCCCGGTGCTAAGAGATCATTTTAAGCACCTTCCTAAAAAAGTATATAATATGTAGGCATAAAAGGTATAAATTAAATTATTATAATTATTATAAAAATCGAAAATCCTATTATTAAATGTATCTATAGATAGTTTAGATAATTGATACCTATAGAAAACCCATGTAAAAACCTTAAACCACTAAACCAGTACCCACTAAAATTAAACTTTTAATACATTGAGTGTAGAAAGTGATCGTTTTCGTATTTAAATACGAATAAATTTAACTACAATAATACATAATATTATAATACAGCCTCTGTACCTGTATAATTGATGCACAGTGAATCAACTGAATCAAGTATTATATTATGATAGTCGATAGTCGTATAGAGCATAAATGAGTAGATGACTGACAGCGATTGAAGTATAGATTAGAATTAGATCATAAAAATACAATCGAAATAAAATGGAACGGTGACTACTGACTGGAAGGTGCAATGGGCACATTGCACATAACACAAATTGGCTATTTATACACTTGTGGTTAAACCCACGAATCACAGTTATTAATATGGTTATCTTTTTACAAATACTGTCGTATTTGTTTTTACTATTTCGACAACGTTTAAAATACACAAAAAATTATTATTGGCGGCGTGTGTGTCATCGTATCATATTGTTAATCGGAAAATCCGATGTATAAAAATTCAAATGGTTAATTTAAAATAATATTATTATCTTATATATGTCGATGCCCTCGTGGCCATGACGCCTGATATTTATGCCCTATATCCCCTTTCGCAGCCCCTTAGGGCCTAGGCACAGCTCTGCAGTATCTATAAATATTAGGAGCGTCGCAGTGGGTATTCGCTCATCTGCCTACTGGCTTAGTCTTACACTAGACCTATAACAATAACACAGGTCTTTGAATCCAATTAAAAAAAGGGTGACCTGTTCTCACGATTAATTCGATGTTTTATAAAATAAATGACAATTGTTACGATAACGTTTCTATTAATTGTTTTCCAATCCAACGACAATCCGGACGTACTATTTTTTTTTGAAAAACATATTATATAATTTTGCATGATAAAAATAATAATAAAATTAATGTATTTAGCTAATCGCCATCACTTTTTTTTTTAATTCAGAACCAACTATATTGATTTATCAGTCAGCTAAGAAATGGATTTATTAATATCTTGTTAAATTATTCAAGATTGAAATTTATTGCAGGCCAAGACGGTTTAATATTCTTTTTGTAGAAGTTCTGCCCGAAAAGATGCAAACTTACAAAAAAAAAACTCATCAAAGAGAATATAATATGTGACCTATATAAGTGATTAAGTGATATCGTTATTTATATAGTTTATATAGATGTATATTGTATACTTATAAGTAATATCGATTGGGACGTGGTATGGTACCCATTTAAAATGTGTTGTAATAAAGTAATATCAAAATCGTGCCGAATTTAAATTATGCACATAATATTATTGCATTCGTAGATCGCCGTTTCATGTGGCGTGACGGTCGGATAGGATATGCGGCGTTTTGGGTTTATCAGATTGATTGGGATTAGGGTAAATAAGTTCTACAGTGTTGTTGCTTATAACATAATGACATTGATGTAAGAACCGCTTAATAAACAATCATAATAGTTATATTATATTATATGCACAAGCGCACCCACTACCCAAACCTTGTTAACTGGTGGGTGGAGAAAGCAGAATTTTTGGTAACATAATGTATTTTTAAACAATCGATTTGTTAATAAAAGTCATGATTATAAATAATAGTATGCTATAATTATATCATAATAATATACATGCGTATTAATAGCGCCCAAATCTCATCTAGAAAAAAATTATAAAAATTGGTAACGGTTAAGTTAATACACAAAATAATATAATTTTTTCCTATCTTTATCTGTCTGAGTACTTCATTTAAATTCAGGGATTTCAAGAAATCATTCTCTGCTTAATAAACCATCTGTACATCCAAGTTTTTTTGTGTTTGACTATAGTTATATATTTATTTTTAATTCTATAATTAATTTTGAGAATGCACTTTCGGTCGAACAATAACTAGCAAAAGGAATTGTCAAATATACCTTTATTGATTTAAATATACAAGGAAATACTTCTTCAAACAACTAATTTGCGAACCATTCAAGTTAATCAAAAAAAAAAGTTAGCAAAGAGTATTCTCTTAATTTGTACGAGTTCATTTTGCAAAGTAAAATCAAGATTATTTTTATATTCCAAGTTTCGCAACCCTGACCAAAGGTCTTACCCCTTACTCAATCATGCTCATTATACATAATATTATGATTCTCAAATATAGTGTACTTTTTTTGTTTCAATAACCACAATCATTGAGTTTAGTTGTAATTAAATTATATATAATTATATATTAAATAATTAATTAAGATATTAATGTTACATCTATCTATATTGAAATTAAACACGACAAAAATGAATCTAAAATTTCACATTGGTTTTAGTACCAATTTCTTTGAATTGGATTTTTACTTTTACTAAAATTTCTGGTAATTTTTATGTACTATTTTCTATTGCTTGTAATGAGTTAAAAATAAGGTTATATATAGTTCTAATTTAATATTAGTATATAAAAATTAATATATGGTATTTAGATTGATATTCTTAGCTCATTAATTTATATATATGTTTATTAACGTGTAAATTTAATTCGGTATGTGAATAAGAGAGTTTTCCTTTTATGTAAAAAATATGTGTATACGACTATACTTAGAGCATATGTTAAATATAGATATATTACCTTAAATCTTGCAAATCTTGTTGTTTAAACTGAACCTCTCGAGTTTTGAATGAATTAGGAATTAATTAAATACAAAAGTGAATTATGAACAATATTTTAATTACAAACTTCTGGAAATAAAAAAATATCAGCACATTTACCGATTATATTTAAAAAAGATTTATTTAAAATAGCAGCTGATATCCATCACATGTGTCTGAGCTGATCCACACCGTCGCACTTAAAAGACTAATTTTACAGTTCACGCCAATCAGTCTATAATTATATTTAAGTATTTAGAGAGGTATTCTTAAGCAGAAATTTACTTATAACTATACAATAAAATAGTCGAAAAACGACAAATCGTAGTTCTAAAGTCATCTTTAATATTAAAGCGTGGATCACAGCAGTACGTGTACACAGGAAAAAAATTCCAAACTGGACTGTGCAGGGCATCAAATTGCACGTTTTATTTAACGTGTTATTTATAATACCACCTTCAGTAGAAGCTCAGTAATAAGAACAAATTTATTTTGGTAAAATATATTTGCCCTTATGCGTTGTTAAAATGGTAATATTTTTTTGGCTTACGAAGGGATGTTTATTTTTGCGCTTTTGGATTGCGTTTGGGTTATATTTTGCACTCGTGAACTACAGCTTGGCAGTATCGCGAGGTTTTTAATTATTAATGATATGTATAAGTAGATACTTACTTATTTTAACTCGTAATACGAATTCTGATTTAATATTTTCCGGTTGCTTTTACTATAGATATTATTTACTTATGTATATAGCGACTTGAGTGAAAAGTATCCTTTTTAATGTAAGGACTTTTTATGGTCGGTTTAGTTGAAACCTTATTAATCATTTCTATACACAGCAGTAGTGTAAATATGTAGTAATCCATTGGTTAGGGTCTACCTATAACGGTAGTATTACAGGTAAGTATAATGTATATATGTATAATATATTTTTTTTTATTATTCGTCGACTCGCCAGTTGCCACCCTCCGCACATCATCATATACCCCACTGTTCGATGCTGATGAAAACGATTAAAACGTGGTACGCCACATTCGTATTCAAATAACGGTAAACGTTCACTGAAAAACTGAAAAACAGGTACCTATACCTCCCATCGGCCATCACAGACATATTCGTAATATGTATATTATTATTACGTATAATATGTATCGGTAAGTATGTATACGATCATTGAACTAAAACACGTATACCGCCGTATTATATATGTTGTATCGAATTACAATGAAATACTTGAGGTTGAAAAAAAATATCTCGTACCTATTATATCTGTAAGTCTGAAAAAACGACGTGGACTCGGCGAGATCACTTTTCTCTTATCGTAGGTATACCTGTGCACTCAAATAATTATAGAAATTATTGTCGTTGTCTTATACCTATTATTGAAATGGACGTATTTCGCTAGATGCACGAGCATTGTAAATACTAGTTACCACATTGGTACATAATAATATAATATGCACCTAATGTGATTTACGATATTATATTATTATTTGGTAGGTATATCAACATATTATCGTATATAATGACAAAATGTATAGAATATACAAGTTGATTTACAGAGCATGGCCACCCCTATTTTAAATTTAATAACGAATTTATTTAAATCATGATTGTTAGAACTTAAAGTACCAAATAATACTTAAGGACTTTGTTTTTAATTATTTTGATTTTCATAACATTTAAAGCCGACGTAACATCTCTACGTAATATAACCGCAGTAGGCTTATTCGTTCATCCCCACACCACCTTTATTACGGGTGGGACCATTTTTCACCTAAATTAAGATACAGTTTTCCTTTACTGTTCATTTTCATTAAAAGTAAAGGATAAGGCGATTTCCATTTTTCTCCACACATTTATTTTGGACAAGAATCGAGTATATTTTTCTTCAAATATTTAAATCAAAATATATGTCTTAAAATATACATGCTTATGCATTTTACCTGATATTTTGCCTGTATATTTTAGCTAACACTGAAAACCTTAACTATTAAGTACAGTTTATAATAACGGTATTTAAGCATAATTACTGTTGTTAAAATACTAATTTAAAGTCGTATAGACATATAGGTATGTACGTTTAAAATATTTTTATCGACTATTACATAAAAGTTTTTATCCATCTACATTTTCCCTTAAAATCAAGTTTTCGAAATAGCTATTGACTAGTAGTTATTTAAAAAAAAAAAAACTTAAACATATTGAATAGAACATAAGTTATTTTATACCTATGTCAGATACTCGTTACACCCATATAAAATGTGTACATAGTTACAGCTAAACAGGTATTCAATTATTGGTTTAATAACAAAAAAATATTATTCTTAGTATAGGCTTATTTTTCATGTAATATTTTAACATTTTATTTGTATTCTTATAAAAAAAATAGGTGTATGTAACTTAATATACTTAAACTATTTAATTACTAATATTTATAATGTGTTGGTAATCAAAAAAAATACGATTATAATATGTATATTATAAATTTATTTTAAGTTATATTCTAGTTTTATATATTATTATTACCACAGACAAATAAACATTTTTAAATTATTACACTTACTAAATGTGCTTTAAAAGTTTCAATCATAATTCATAAGTGAGCGTAAGTGGTAGACATTCTAAATGGATCAATAATGAGCTAATGAAGTATATTTTTAAACATTTTAAAGAAGTTAGTTGTCTATACTCTAATATTCGACATGCATTTACTTTTTATTTTTTAATAAAACCAGACTTAAACTGTAATTACAACAAGAAACATGTAAGGACTTAGCTGAAACCACGGGAGAAGAAGTCTACCTTTTCAATGCGATAAAAAAAAAATACATTTTCTATTTCAAACAAATTTTTTTTATTAAACTTGATTTTTATTTACTCCATAAATAAGAATACAAGGTGGTTTTTTATCATGAAATACTCATTATTTCAAAAATCATTATCGTTTTTGATAATATTTTTCTTACATAAGTTATAGGTAATCGAAATAAAACAACATTTTTTATAAAAAATAAATATGTTTTTAAATATTATGTATTGTTATTATCTTTTTTTAAAAGACAACATACCTACATATATATTTTCATTTTCTGAGTTTTTTGATGCAATAAAATCGAAATTCGGATAAGTAGTTTATGAGTTATAAGTATTTACACTTTAAAGTTTTGGTGAGCGGAGTAGTAGACTAACATTTTGCGAAGTATCCACGTACCACACCACTCAACTAACCAATAAGTTATATGTTAATACTTTAAAAACTCAACAGTCTGATTATTGATTATTGATTACTAGTCTGATTTTTGATTTTTATGAAAGTACTTCAAAAAATATTGTGCTTTAAAGTATAAAAATAAAAATGTATGTTTTCATTCAGAAAATATGAAAACTTAAAAAAATTGTTTTATTATTTCTACTGTAAATTATATAAGTAATATATATTAATACATTTTAATAGTTTTTGAAATTATGAGTAACTTATGGTAAAAAAAATCACAGTTTATTTTTATTTACTACATTGTCTACATTTTTGTCTTATGAGAAAAATGCTTTGTTTTCTTGTTTTTTATCGTTCGTAGTAAGTTATTGTAAGGTTATTTAACTATGATCTATCTACTACTGCGATTATCTTTTTATCGCTTTATATAAAAAATATTAAACGTAATTATTATTATTTACATATAACTACCAAGTACTAGTGTACCATTCCTCCAATATAATTACACACATATTTAATTTTAATTTGTTTCAAAAATCAAAGTACCACCCTATGTGTCTTAATTAAAAAAAAAATAGTGGTATGCTTAAATATCTGATTATCTGAGTAAGATTTTAAGTCACTCCGCGTTCTCTCTAGCTTAAGTCAAATACCAGAAAAAGATTTTTTAATACAGTATAAAGTAGATTTAGTGTAAGTCAAAATAGGTAGCCCTCTAAGTACCTAATTTTTCTTAGAGGGTTAGGGAAGGGACGTAAACTTTTTTAAATTACTATAAGTTGTATAAAGCATACCGATTGTTGTGCATATATATTATTGTATTGGGTGATTTTTTTTTTTTTTGGAGAACATTGTTAGTCTCTTATAAAATAAAATGTATAATGAAAAATTATCTTAAATGTAATTATCATGATAAGTACTTTGCTGACGGTAATTTATTTAATATTTTTTTATTTAATTAAATATAAAATATAATGAATGACACTAAGTAATAATAAATTAATTATAAAATTTCCTTTTTTTGGTCACAGCAAATTTAAAAATAGCCTACTAAAATGTTGTGGTTTTTAGATTCAACACAAGTATAAACCTGAAAAATAAGTAGGTACCCAATTATTGTACAAATCATATTATTGTAGTTTTTTTTTATATCGGTAAACTGTTAGGTAGGTAATCAAAAAAAAAAAAAATTGATCGTGGATAAAAATACATTAAAGGTGGAAAAAAATTACTTAAATTTATAACAAAACGTTCAACAATAAGTGATGGACAATGGGACCCTCCATTGTGGACCACGCACATTATGTCACCCTACTGTTACGCAAGTGTTATGTTCACAGTTTAACTGTTATATAACACTTTATGTATGTTTTCTATTTATGGTTTTTATCAATCACGGTGTACAGTATTCTATAGAGTAAAAAAACAGAGAGTACTTCTATTTATTGTATTATATAGTACGTATTATTAGGTTACCTATCTATACTGGAGAGTTAATCTTTTAGGTTTTCGCATAATATATTTATCGGGGTTTTACAGCTCAATAGTCATAAAATATGTGGTAGATTTGTTGATTACAGATGAATTTGTAGGGAAAAATATATTTTGAATATTTGACTATATTTTGTGATTAAGAGAATATTTATCCAACAGTTATTAGAAAATAATTTGTATAATTGTCTATAAAAAAACAATAATACTATTATTGCTATTCATTTTCGGTTATGGTTTTATTATATTAATTAAGTTAATAAAATTAATGAAAATTTTCAGTAACTTGTTTATATGTTCATAAAGAAGAACATTATCTGAACTGAAGTGTTTTCAAAGGTTAACTTAATTCGCTATTTTTGTTTATAATTTAGTGAAAAATTCAACAACAACAAATGTAGCTTAAAAATTGACTTGTGGCTGTTTTATTATGATTGCATTAGTTTTCTGAACGTTAATAATATATCTAAATATTTTGTAAATTGAGAAATATTAATTTTTTTATTTTTATTTGAAATGTTTGTTTAAACTAATAAACTATAATTGAATAAACTTATTATTTTTTTAAATTAGCTAGAAATAGCTAAGTTGTCATAGTGGATCCTTCAACTATACGCAATTAAATTTTGAGTTAATTTGAAAATTAACTAACTAGCTAAGTTAAAAAAAAAAAATATCTTCTTACAATAGTCAATACTCAACTTTTTCTATACATAACATATATTAATTGCGCGTATTCTTTTTAAAATAACAGTGATATACCTATTTATAAATATGCACCAATAGCTTACTATATCATGTTCACAAGCTCAGGTCGGTAGCGCGTTTGCAGTGGCCCTTGACCTTTATTATTTTAAGCGTTTTCTTTTTTACTTAACCAAAATATTTATTCATAGATTGATATATTTGTATAATGCTAAAAAACACGAGTCCATAGTAGATGGTTATATTTTATCGACGAATTTCAAAGAATAATAATAATAATTAATATTATTATTACTCAAATGCCCAATATGTTGATTTTGATTTTTGAGATAATATAAAAAAGACATTATATTTATATTATTATATACGTTTAAAGTTACTATAATCTATAAGCAATTAATATAGTTATAATAATAGCTATATACCTATACGTCCTACATAGCCCAACTAACCAAACGACCGTGCATGGTCAGGAATAGACCAAATGGGTGTACCTTATTAGTAGGTATGTCACTGGTGTCTGGTGTATCAAAATTAGACTAGTTGTAAATTAACGAGTTATATCTAAAAGTAGTTGGACAATATATCATTTTTACAGTATATTACATGTATTTATAATGTTATTAAATTAAACACGGTTTTAAAGCAACTTACAAGAGAGGAGCCCTTACTCGAATCATTATAGCCTCTAGACACAGTAAACACATCACTCCCTTCGTTACACAAGACAAAATCCTAAATACACCGCCGATTCGATCGGTCAGATTTAGTATGCATTAAATACGTCAACGTCAGACATGGAAATAAATTAAATATATTTTTTTAACGTGATTGACGTTTCTTACTATATCGGTAAAATACAATTGAACACGGTCTTCGCCGTAAATAAAATAAAATAAAATCGTGATTTTATAATCACTTATCAGTTATCACTCCTTAACTATCGAAGATGTAAAATTTTCAAAAATCTGCAGCAAGTCCGAAAAGAACAACAACCGCCTTGTGAAATAGAAACCATAGACGGAATTAAAAAAAAATTTAATTGTAGTACCAAAACTGTGTAAACCCCGTCATAAAACAGTACCTCGTGCTCAAATAATATAAATAACAGCTAAACTTATTCTCAGACTACAAAATCAAACACAAACCAGACTCATACAAATAATAATGAATACCAGAACAAACAAAACGAAAATCTAACATCAGTAACATCCCAAATGACCTCTATTTTAACTGAATTTAATTCATATAGACCCACTCAACTCACTTTTAATCATATAGTCGTTGACAAAATAAAACTTAAAAATGTCAATATTTTAACATATACTCTTATGTACTCAATAATAACTACTTAAAACGCTAACAGACTAATCAACTACAATGCCTAACGAATGACAAAATAAATCAATACCGTTTTAGTCGCAAAATCACAAGTAACTCCAAATAAACACTTTTATACAGAGCCAGCGCAAATGAATGCCAAGTGAGAGGATATCAAATCAATGAAATTAATGACTTCGGTAAAGAAAAAAAAATACGAGTACAGTACAAACGAATATTTAGTATTGTGTCTTTTATTTTTCTCGACGAAATAAATAAAAACAGTCAAACTCATATAATTTTAAATATAACTATGCCTAGTTTGATATTAACACTGTAACCAGTTACAATTTTCGAATTACCAGTATTTTATTTAACTTCATATATAGGTCCAATACTAATCGAGTAGGTACCTATAGGTTACCTATCTTGCTCATACCTACCAGATTATATCAGATAATTTAAGTGTGTTCAAACGTTAGACCAAAATGGTACAACGTGCTCAATCGTTCGACCACCAATATTATTATTACGACATGTAAAATATTATATTTCGTTTGTTCTAATCGGGTGCGGCCGGTGTAAGTACCTATACGGCCTACAGGTATATGATATACGCGTTAGGCAGGCATATATATCTATAACGATCTAATTTCGACTGTGCGGTGCATGCGCTTATGTACATGTTATAAATTGACGTGCATTGAGCACAATTATTATTATTTAGTGGGTCTGAGATTATTATCAGTGCACCAGTGCCCGGTGTACAGTATAAAGTGTACGTATGTAATAGCGTGTAGCACTGTAGCGGAATAATTTTCTGAGAATTGCAATACATAAAAATCGAATTTCAAACGAGTACAGCAGTTAATTCGATGATACTCATCGGTATTATATAGGTAATGATTAGACGAGTGCAGACCGAATGGAGTGACACGACGAAGGAATATCCGGCAAAATGTTGGTACACCGCCGTCAGTCTGTTCGGCTAAACTTTAAATATCTATACCCATACAATTATTATATATTTTTAAATTATTTATAATGGAATTCTCGGAAAAATATCCTGCTTTTGGATAGTATACTAAAAATGGACGCTATCATTCAAAAAATTAAAACTCGATGAATAACATAAATTAAAATCACAATTTTTTTTTTTTTTTTTTTAATTTATTTGACAACTGCAATTGGGCATGTAAAATAATAATCAATAAACATTAATATATATATATATATATATATATAGAAAATGTGTACCTATTCGCCTTAAATGAATAAACCTATAGTATAGGTAAACATTAAGAACCCAAAACTATAGTTTACATATTTCAAACAAATATTAGATCAGATGAATTTATGAAATGAATCTAAATCATTGTGGTACCGATGTAATAATCAGACAACATATTGTAACAGTGGCGTATTTGGGGGGGGGGGTCCACAGTATCTGGACTATATAAAGTCATAAACTAATTTTAAATTAGTTCATAACGAACCACATATTATTGTTTGCCGAATTCCCTTCAAAATTTATCGACATTAAGTATTGAATTTTTTTTTTATATATAAAGTAATAAACTAATTAGAAAGGAAAATAAATTTAGTTTTGAATAATGTACTTATTATCCTATTATATTTTTAATTATTTATAAAACTGTTATTCTTATAGCATCACTGGTATCGAATTTAACAAACAAAATACATTTTAATTATTATGTTTACAGTAGGTATTTTATACCTGATGATTTAAATTACATAAAATTTACTACTTTTAATTAAATAAATAAAAATGATTCATTACAATATTTGATGAGTATATTATGATCTTTGTGGTAGTAGATGTAAAACAAAAATATTGCAACCAATTGACAAATAAGTATATACCTATATTATCTGGACATCCCCCAAAAAATCATTCAAAATACGCCACTGTTATATAATATAATATACTTAACAAATGAAATTATATCAGAAATAAAATGTGATATTCTAAAGACTATGCATTATGAATTCTATGTTTTCCGATTCTTTAATTTCAAGAGTATATCTTTTAACTTATTAGATTGTATTACCATTAGTTTTAATTAAAAGTCCGATGTGACTTTAACAATTTGACCTAACTTAAAGTTTAAACGATTCTGTCCGAGGAGTACGGTACAGTGCTGACATATTTTTTTCCAAGCGTTTCGAGGTTGTTGATGGGTTTTCCTTACACGCAAGAGGACTAAGGAGTAACTAAATTATACTCCAAGGCCCAAGCTAATCAAGAAATAGCCAATTTCGGTCGAATCTCTGTATAATAGGTACTAAAAGTTTGGTATACCTATACTTACGCTCGAACCTCGTTATCTACCCCGAGTGTCCCCACGCAGTTGAGCGTATATATTATACCACACACGACTTTATATTAATATACCTTAGTACTTTACAGTACGCATAATAAATATTGTAGTGTGCATCATAATATTACAGTATAATAATAATCGCTAATAAGTGGCTTGATGGACATGCGGAATACTATAATTACTCTAATTTGTTTATACCTTACATGCAAATTTACGACCAGATTAAGGAGGAATATGTCTACAGGTAATGATTTTATCTGCACCACGGTACCCTTATTTTTCGAAGAGACTATCCACGCATTACAGCACACCCTTGCAAATTCTACACCTACATAACACATTGAATGGGTACATTTATCAACGCCCACATATCACAATGAAGTATATGATATACCAGCTTATGAATTTACATCAGGTACTTAGCTAGTACCTACATAATAAATAAATCAGAATAGTTCATTGTATTTTCAATACGCATGCCTATCTATAAAAAATAGTTACGAAATAGGTACCTATTATAATTAGTACAGGTTTTATACATTATTTAAGTCGATGACAATTTTTAGAGTAAAGAAGTACTTTATGTCTGGTATAAGTCTAGGTATATGGCCAAATATGATGGAGCAATATAAATAATACAATTTTATACGGATCATTAATGCATATTCAAACTAATTATTAATAATAAGTTGAATGGGTATAAGTAATATTTTTAGTAAATTGAGATTACATTTTATTGTTTACTATTAGGTTAAAATTATCGGTGCATAAATTCTTAAGACGACGTCATAGTCACGACTGTAGTTTCCTTTTTACTGCACCATAATGACATAACAAATTTAGCGTTAAAAAAAAATCTATTTTGCTCTATTATTTTAATATGGTGAGAATTAATTTATCTAATACCAAATTTAAAGGTTAAAATATTATTTACCACACGCAGAATTGTTATGATATTTTATTATTGAAACAAACTATGAGAATTTTAGCATTATATATTTTTTTTATATTTTAAAATCCCCATAATTTTAAATTATAAAAACATAAAAAAAGGCTACTTGGAGTTACTCATTTACTCGATTGATATTAAAATTTAAAATTAACAAAGTAAAATCGAAATGTGTTATGCTACCCATTAGTAAAATAAAAAATAAAAAATATATTATATAATATATTGTGAATACGATATCCCTTTCTTAAAACGTATAAAAATAAATATACATATTATATTGTTTTATAAAATATGTAAAATTATAAGCATAGAGAAGTTTTACTGCTCTCCCCTACGGTCTACGAACGAGTCTAATAAGGAAACCTCTGAAAATCATTATAAAGTTTAGGTTAACGTGTATGTTGTATAATATATAATATTCACGTCATATAAAAGACATTTTTGATACAATTTCTTAGAATTAAATTTTTGAATAATTTGAATAGTTGTAGTTATACGCGTGGTATAATAATAATAATAATATATAATAAAAATTTTACCCAAAATTTGATATCTTTTTTCTCGATTGAACCCCTCTCTCGTTTCCATTACATCTATTTTTGTGTGAGTACGACATTGATGATAAAATGATAAATCCAATCGTCGTGTGTACGTGATAATACCTCGCGCGTGCCTATAAATATAATTTAAAAAATATTAATAACATTGTATGATAGATTATGCGTCGTGTGTACATAAGTGTATTTTTACTACGATAGAGTTATGCTGTATTACAATTATTATTGTGATGTTTGTAGCGTACTATAAGAATCACGTAAACGTATTAGATACAAAATATTTTAGTCGACGCGAACCGTAGGAAAAATGTGCGGATGTAGAAATTTGATATTAATAATATCATGCGTTGTCCTAGCTGTAATGCGTGAATTGTAACTATACGCAGTTCTCAATGCGGAGTCGGTGTCTTGCGAATTTAGGATTATGATTTATAACTTATAAGTGCCTATGAAATATCCAAGTTTATTCATTTTGTAATGATATATGTAACACGGAGAGTTGTACTCGTAACTTGTAAATTTATAACTAAAGACTATAAAGATGGTTACACTTGAACTTATATCAAATATAGTTATATTATTACTTATATCTATAAGCTCTAACTATGTTTAAAATATGACTGTGATACTTATGTACTAAAGATTTTAATAAAATAAATATTATGGTAATTCAAAGTTTGTTTGATTTTTCTTTCTTGAGTAAATTGTATGTTAATAATATGTCATATATACGAGATTGAACATTCCATATTTCTATACATTTGAAAGTTTTGAATTATTTGTATTATTTTCAAAATAAAACAATACTATAGTCTTAATAATGCGTGTAGCTTTGTCATGTGAAAATTGTATGTTTTGGTATAATCATCGATGAAGTATTTAGCTGCAACAATATTTAAAGAAAACAATATCTTCAGCTTTCTCGACGGAATTGTTTAAAATATGAGGAATGAATTTATTATTATATAATTAATACAGTAGCAGGCACATAATATATATATATATATATATCTAAATTTTATTAATCATATTTTATTAAATATTGTAATTTGTATGATGTATTGTGTGTTTGGGTGTAAGACATTTTTCAATTAAGTGTTTGTAATTAATTATTTTTTTACTTTTCATAAATATATAAAATATAATAATAAAAAAAGAAATATGTACATCACGAAGTTAAAACCCTGACTGCGCAATTCATTATTATAGTATTATGTACGCACATAGTATATATAGGGCTTCCAATTATATCGTAGAAAAAAACGAAAGAAAAGAAAAAAATCGAAATAAATAAAACATCTCGTTGTTTTCTAACTTGGCGAAAAAAAAAATATATACAACGACAATGAAAAAAAGCGTTCGACGAAATACACTCGTACACATCGCATTTCTCTACAATATACGATAATATAATACACACACACACACACACGCATATATATATATATATAGGTACTCTTATATATTTTATAAAATTATTATGTAGTCTAGCGCGTAGTATTGCGTAGTTGTATTACGGCCGTCGACTACGACTACGACGACGACGTTCGTCCGGAATAATTGAAATCGGATTTCACGGCAACGCTCGAAAGTCTTGTGCGTAAGTATATTGAAGACGGCCGCACAGCGTATTATAATGTCTACTACACACGTATAATAATAATATAATAATACACTGCGCTAAAAATAACTCGGGCGGCGCGTGCGTGTGCGAGCTTCTACGCACTCTGTTGACCCGCCGTGTCGCCGCCGAGCCGGTGTACGCGTTTATTATAATATATACTTACGTGTTAATAATATAATAATAATATTATTTTTCAAAGGTGCGGGGCCCCGACGGTTAAAGAAAATAATCAACTCCGTTCGGGTTATGATAATATTGATAATAAGTGAACACGTGCGATATCGTCGAGTCCGGGGGTTAATGGTTAACAAATAACAATGATTTCGACTCGCAGAGTTTAAAACCATTACGGAAATAAAATATGTCGACTTGACGCGGTTTGACAAAAAAAAAAAAAAAAAAATTCTAAACTACTTTTTTTTAATTATAATGCTACGCGTTGATCACGCGAGGAGCATTTTGCATCTATTAAAATATTATTGATATTATTTCGTCAACCGACACATTATACATAGATACTTATACAATATTATATAATATATTATTATTTTAGTATTTATTACGTATTATTATTGTTTATTACTATAGTATTGGATGATTTTTGATAAATGTCATTTATCTACATCAGTAATATTTTAATGTATGAAATCGTTAAACCGTTTATTTTAATATAATATTACAAAATTATAGAATAGAAATATCGAGAACATTCTCGGGCAAAAGTGAAGTATTTTCGATTGTTTCTAATACGCGAATGGATACTTAATTTATTTATTATTATTTTGTCTATTTTTGAGTAGTAAAATGTTCCATTTGACCTCATCTTCGTCCCAGTCGATCAGCCGCCAAAATGTATTTTTTAATTATCCAAAAATATTATTGCAATTACCACACATAGCCAAGTCCTCTGATTTTTACCGCAAATGTGATCCATTGACACGGATGTTTTTCCCTCACTTTTAAAAAAAACCATTCCTTCAACACTATCTCTACGATTTCTTTACACCTATTTCTCTTTTCCGTCTATCACTTTTATTTCATTCTTGCATGGTCAATATTCGAACGATCTTTCAAAATATTAATTCAATGTGGAATAA
Organism: Rhopalosiphum maidis; assembly: GCF_003676215.2. Lineage (NCBI taxonomy): Eukaryota > Metazoa > Arthropoda > Insecta > Hemiptera > Aphididae > Rhopalosiphum > Rhopalosiphum maidis. Next base: position 28,120,304 of record NC_040879.1, read on the forward strand.
GGAACGATTAATCGAACTGCAGTAACGCGTAAAGTTGTTTTTGGAAGCACTTCGTACGTCTTAAACATCTTAAACTTCACTCCCAAACTTTTCATTAAACGAATTTCATTATTATTATTATGTTTTGCTGCACACACGAGAGCGCCCGGGCAAATACACATTATAGAAACTAATATTGGCACTAACATATACAAAGTGAATCACCGAACTACCTACCCTCAAATATACATTTAATAATGAATTTGTTTAAATTTTCATTTGTAGAATTTTCAAGTATCCTTGTAGACTGTATTTTCAAATATTAAAATTTTTAAATATGCAATTTAAGAAGTGTCCCACATTTTTGCATTAGAAATTATTAAGGAGACATTTTGTATAGAATATCGATATAAATAAATATTGAACAATAGAGTTCTTGAAATAAGTATTAAGGAAAATAATCCGCGATAATTAGAAGATATGAGGATTTTGATAATAATTATAGTAATAAGTAAATTTTACAATTTATAAAAATGATCTCTTGAGTATAATTTTGTTATTGATAAGTTAACTAAACTAAAATATCACATTTATTTTTATGTACAACCGTCATCTGTAAGGACTATCCTATCAGTATATAGTAAATATTATATTATATATATATGTTAATAATTTAAAAAATGAAAACTGCCTATTTATTCGTATTTTAATTTAAATAATGTACTACATTTTCGAAAAATAATCGTTTGATGATAATTTACAATAAAAACGGGTAGTTCAAATTCATAATACATAATATTTTTTTTAAATATTACCGGCAAAATCATATTCAGTCATTAGACAAAATATTTTTAATATAATTTTAAAAATATTTAACATAAGCATTATTCTACGGTTTTGCATAATTTAAATAATATATTTAAAGATTCTAAAATTATAAAATACCCGGATGAAAAATTGCCATTTAAATCAGCGGTGTAATTGAAGCTGTTTTATATGGAGGATAAACAATTTTTACCTTTTGTTTTTGTAATAATTTATGTACATTTATATTTAAACTCGGAATTAGGACAAGGCAACAACGCATAAGCAAAGTTGGGGTTTCAACCTTCACCTTGTTGCCCTTGCAATTGCGCCCCTGCTTGTTATAACGATCCTCGCAAACCATAATCTCTAGTTATAGTTTGACTGGGAAATTATTCTGGACCGTTAAAGTGTTATGTAAAACATAGAATACAATATTTGTACCTGCTATCATGCAATACGAATTCGTTTCGGCGGCGCATATCGGTCGATTTTTTAATTTTTTTTTTTTATTATTATTAATATTATTCAGTATAAACCAGTAATCGTACTACAGTCATACCTACATACCTTTATACACCCGTAATCTGTATAATACATCTATATAACTGTAAATGCATCGCCGATAGGCCTCGCATGACTTTATATAATAAATATTACCTGATGTGTTTAATATATATATATATATATATTTAAATAAATAAACGCGCCGTGTGCACATCATGATATTTCCATAACTATGAACACATACGTTTATATTTCTTACACTGGTACAATACATAATACAATAAATATTATATAACATGTATTATGTTATATAGGTACAGGATATTCTACAATGATTCATTCGATTTGAGTTAGTAGTCCAACGAACTATACTTATCGTTTGAAAGAATATACAGTATATACCTACCAATTACGCATCACTGACCGGTCAGGTAGTACAATTTTTGTTTTGGTTTTATGGGTTCTCCGTGGCGTGTGTGTGTTTATAAAGTGGGTTCTGATATTTTATCGTAAGATATATTATATAATATTATAAATTACGAGAAATATGGGTGCATTTTGTTTCCCAAATAATTTGTATCTAAAACGAAGTGAAAAACTTCGAAAATTTCCAACGAAATAAGTTTAAAAATTAAAAATAAATAACAGGGTTAAAATTTGTAAAGAAGGAGGGTCATACTGAGCATTTGTAAACATTTCGACAAAAACTAAATATAATAACAAATTTAAAAAAACTCATCTCAACTTGAAATCGCACTCAAATTCTACAATAAATATAGATTATTTAAATCGGATGAATCATTCTGGAACACCTTGCGGTATTATAATAAACAGCAATAATAATTTATCATTATATATGTATTTGGTACATCATTCTACCATATGACGAAATAATAACAATATAAATATATACGCTACATGAACGGGAGGATAGTTATCCAGTAGGTGTACTGTAGATAATATTATAGGTGTGTCAGTCGTGTAATATTATATAATACATAAAAGGTATATTATATACAATATATTATTATACAGGATGATTCACCGATCGTGCTAACCTTTTTTCTTAAATAATTAATGTTCTAATTCAAATTCTGGTTTTTGAACTTTTAAGGATAATTAAGGACATAGACGAAAATAACCTAGTATTTTTAGAAGAACTAAAGTCTCCAAAAATGTTGTATTAAAAAAATACACCATACAAATACAAATTATTTATCTACATAAGACATATATATATAATCAGAGTAAAATTCACAGCTGACAAAAAATACACATATCTGTGGTAACATACTACACGGTCTGTTCCTATAAGTGTCTCAACAAATTTTCCACAGAAAAAACAACAATTATTCGTATGTCTTTATCAGAAGTACTGAGCAACTAAAACAACATTTAAACATTTTAGGAATTATTTTTCAATTATATTTGTATTAAAAAAAAATATTTACTTAGTACGACTTACTTAATAAGCAGTTAACTTTGCATATAGTCCTTGGGATATATTTACCCTAATGTCTTTTTGTGAAAATGCTTAAGTGTCATAATATTTTAAATTATTTATATTTGTTATATCGTTCAGTTACACACATTTATATTTTAGGTTGGTAAGTAGAAATATCAGATTTAGTATATTTTATTAAACTGAGACAACTTTTACAAGTTACTTGAACAAGTATTTGTGTTATACTATTTGTCATTGATTTATTATTTCCTAATTGTTTTAATTATATTTATATTATAATGTTATGTATATCATTATGTTCTATTTTTTAAAAGCCGATTGGCGTTAATATATGTAAAATATATATATGTATAATATATATTGCAGTTAAGATACCGAGTATAAAATATATAATTTTTCTATCAAAATATTTCAAAATTAAAAATTGTATTCCTCTTGGAATATTTCAATTAAAATTATATACAATATATTATAGATTATATTTCAAGTATCGATACAGATATTATTGATTATACAGTGATTATGCGTAGCATAGCATATACATAGAATCAATTAAACTCCAATTGAACAACCGGTTTCGCATACCTCAGCACTCCTTTAAATACAAATACTCATACAAACCTAAAGATCAAATTATTAATTTATAAGACAAATTTAAACGCCATCATATATATACCTATGACCTACAGCACTTAAGAAATGCCAAAAATTCAAACATTACCGTAAATTAACTGATGTCCTTCTCAACATTTTTGCCAAAACACTCCATAAAGATCTTAGTGTAATATTACAGTTATGACAAAATTAAATTATTCTATAAAAAATTTCATAATCAACTACCGTCATCCAAAGTGCATTGTTTATCCTTGTTACATAGAAAATACATTCCTTGAATTGTAAAACCCTAATGGGGTCGTCTAACAGCAAATAAACAATTCTAATTTTAGAAGTTTGCGTGGAAACTTAGAAAAAAGTGCAGTTACTTACCTAGGTATATTAAATATTATTAATCTTATTCATAAACTTATCACAGGTATAGATAAGAAAATGAAGTACTACTCGTACATAGAACAATTAGTTATAGAGAATACTAAAATTCGTACTAAAAAACTCTAAAAAAAAAAACTTATTTTGATTTAAGGGAACCCGTTGCGCCGGTTCATTGTTAAAAGTCAACGTTTAGGCAATAATATATAACCACATATTAATATTATAAATTATATAATAATGTACTATAATGCGATAAAAAATTACCATGCAGAATATCAAGCACGTATTAAAGATCCGCTGGACCCCAGAACACCAGACACTCCTTTCGTCTATCAAACTTCAACCCTTTTCACTTAAAAACATTTCTAATTACTACTTTTTTTGCAGTTGTGTAATTGCATATCATTTAAAATAAAAATAATAAGACTAGCGAAATAACAAACTATGTAATATTACGTGTACTATACGCAGTTATAAATTATTTCAACAGAGCTAGATAAATCAGACTATCCGTACCGGACGTGGTTATTATTATTCATTATCATTATGTCTTTAAATATGTTTAATACCACACAACGACATATCACTATCCCATACTGACCATACTACAATAAAAGAGCGGAGTGAAGCTTTTTTAAACACAACATATATTATATATGTTTTTGGAACACGATGACCATTAAGAATTATTATTTAGGCATACTTAATCATTAAATTTATATACAAATCCATTGACGAAAATTTAGTTGGAAGAGGAGGACTAGAAAGTCTTTAAAAAACGAGTGAAAATTAAATGTAATATTATTCTTTATGATATTGTTAATAAAAAGTTATTTAGTTTTTTTTTAACGACAAATTTGTTTTCGTATTTTGACTGAAAGAAGAAATACTTCGTTTTCCATTTGTGCGTGAACGGCGAGTGTGCCTGTTATTACTTTTTGACATTAATTAATTTAAAATTGCACTTTTTATTCACAGATAGAGTAGTTATATATATATTTTATTATTTAGTAATGGTTACAAATTAACAAGTTAAACAAATATAGTTTTGATTACCTACCTCCTGTACTGTAAGCTAAAAGCTTGTGTTGGATGTAGAGAGTAATAACATTTACAGATAAAATAATACAATTAGGTTATTTTTTAGTATATTATATACATTATTTATTTATATTTGCCTATTGCTGTTGAAAAGAAGATTGAGAAATAATTTTACTTTAAAAACATATAATAATAATCAGAGAAAAAAAATAAAGAACGAAAAAATGAAATAAAGTTTTAACATAAATTAATTAATAATATATTAAGATGATACAACGTTTAAGCAATCAAATACACTGTTATAAATATAAATATCAGTTCAGTAATTATTACAATAATAAAGATATAATATTAAGACACATTATTATTCAAATCTAAAAATATAAATTTATATAGTAATGTTAATTTTTTCACTTGTAATAATAGTTGGTTCTTTTAAAATCCAGAGGATAGAATTATAATAAATCGGGCCTAGATAATCTACAAATGCATATAATATGAGTTGTACTATTGTGCTCGTGATGGTCGTCATTGTCGTGGACAAAACCCTTTACTACTTACTACACTAAAACAGACACACTAAATGCACCTCGGAAAACCAATATGAATTTCATTTATATTCGGTAATTCGTACAATGACATTTCAGCATTAAACCATACTACATTACTACCTAAAATGCATAGGTAATTCAAAACCAATAGTAAAAAGAAATTTAGTTTTGTTACCTTTCATTAGCTGCGCCCCAATACAAGATTATCTTTTATCGACCATAAAGCCGCGTACGGATATGATAATTATGTGTCAGTCGTTTTACCCATATTAAATTTATCAAAGGATTTATTATTCGTCATATCGACTTAATAATATATAATATTATATAGCAATACGAATTTGACTATTCAAATATTATAATATCATAGTAACACGGGCGTGTAGGGTTACAATATTGTGTGCGACCGTGTGGAATCGCATTAGTATAATGTTCTTGTTTTTCCCTTTTTTTTTACATGCGTTCAGTGTTTATTATAATATGTATAGTTATGACTTATGATAAATAATTAAAATGGAAACAAAGATTATTTTTTTTTCTCATAAAACGCTCGTTGTGGAAAAAAGATTCTCGTTTTGCTATTTAGACAAAAGACAAATGTAGCGAATTATTACGCCTAGGAACGGAGAATGTAAAAAAGTAATTTTGTATGCAACGCAGTATATATTCGATATTGCATATTATTATGTATACCTTGATATCATATTATTCACTTGATGACTAGTCGAAAATTTCAACAATGCAAATATCACTTTCATAGTTTCATTGCTAGACACATTGTAAATAATAATAATAATAATAGTCTGATATTTTTATGGGCTGTGCGACAATTATTAATATGCAGAATAATATGTTTATTTTTTTTTCGTGTTTGTTAAAATAAATGATAATATATACATTTTTTTTTCTATCTGCACATTAACAATTTCTACATTTGGCAGAAATCGTCCACAATGACATCGGTTGTGGCACACCGGGTTTAACGATTCGAAATCAAAGGTAGCGGGAAAACTCTCATGTTTTAAAATTTAAAATTTAAATGCTAATTTCTATCGATTTTTATCGACGTCCTTATAATGGCCACATGGAAACAATGACGTATATTTTTGCTGAATTTCAACAAATATTTTATCATCAATGACCACATACACCATACACGGGTCATGTATTATTGAAAGTTTATGCCGAGTATAAAATTCAAGATAAGTGTATAATATTAAACAATCAATACCAAATTGTATAGATGTTATTAATTTAAGTTCAAAAATAGACTTTAAAAGTAGAAACAAAAATACAACACGAAAAAACAAAATCACTGATTTTTAATAAATTATAATAATATGTATAATTATGTAATGAAACTAAACTACCTACTACTTTTTAATAATACACATGATATATAGTATATACCTGTAATTAACAGTTTTATAGATTCTGAACGGAGTGATGAATGTATTGATTTTACAATAATGTGTATTTATTAATTTTTTATTTTTGTGTCTGTCATCACGTTTTGGAGTAGTAATAGTGCTTTGATTTTTAATTTCAGCCCCTCTTTGAAAACGAAAATGAATCTAGATGGTACTTTGAGGGGATCAAAAGTAAAAAATTTCCAGTAGTTTTCAAAAGCGTCAGGAAAAAAAAGTAACAGAAAAAACGGGAATTGTTACACATAACCAGTCAAAATTGATTTTCTTTATTTTGCTGTAACTTAAAAACGAATCATTGAAAATACTTGAAATGTTCACCAGATGTTTATATTAGCGTTAGCTATTTACGTTTAAATTTTCAAAATATTTTGCCTTTTTTTAAGCTATTTATAGACAATTGAAATTTGGCAATCCAAAAAATCTTTAAAATTTAATACAAGGTTTATTATAAGTTGTACTAATCGTAGTAAAAAAAAAAAAATCAAAAATCGTTGGTCACAATTTTTGTTTATAAGCATTTAAAGTTCAAATGTTTACGAAATATGTCAAAATCGCGAAAATTTACATGTAATTTTGAAGTTAAAAATTCATAAAAATTTTTGTGATCAATACCCAAGGTTAAAAATCCCAATACAAAATTCTCCATAACTTTTTCTCCAAATAACTGTAAAAAAAAAAATTTTAGCGTCAATTTAGAAAATAATGTAAGAGCGTATGAAATTTAATTTTTTACGAAATCGCGTAAAATAACGATATATTATAATTTAAATATTGTTAATAATATAATATATCGTACTGATTATCCTAGATTGACAAATCATCTTCGTTCTGAATCATTTTTCGTATACAATGATACCTGTCATCGCATTCAAATTTAACGCGTCCATTCTAGGGCCTTATCTCTACTATACAGCAGAGCAATACCCACTTGCCCACCCTTTTTCTAAAATTAAAAGTACATAGTTTAATGTAATAACTTAATAATTTTTTAATCATTATTTTTCTTAAGATTTTAGTTGTTTTGACTATCGCACATGGTTAACATGATCCATTTTTTAGTCATAGTCCCACGGACGTTATTCTACACGATTTCTGCTATATATGTATGGATATAGGTACCTACATACAACTGTGGGGCTTTTTCGATAATGTAAGAAATTGGTGAATTCCGTACATACCTACTTGAACGTTAAATTACATGCTTGTGTAGTATGAAATTAAAACATAATAATTTATAACATTTAAATGGTATATACCTAGAATAACATATAGTACATATATAGTTATACACGTTTTATATTCAAAAATTCACGTTTCTGCAGTAAATAATAATATTAGGTATAATCATAGCATAAAGTCTTCCATACTTCGTATAATGGTATGTATATTATTTATTGCGGGTCAGATTTTAAAAAAACTAGTTTTTACTAGAATTTCATTACAAATAACTATATAGGCGTGACTGCTGCGCCGACGGTAAATAGTACTAAAAACGCATTCTCTCGGACACCCTTTGGTCCAACTAGTTTTTACCATAGTAGATGTATATTATGCCTACGCATTATATTATAATATTCTAGTTTTACTATATACATAACCGATTTCTGGAATCTACCGCAACGCGCATTGCAATATTTTATAACTATTAAGCATTACTGCAGGTCACCATCACGCACTATATATAGGTATTAATATTTAACAAATACACGAGTATCCACTATACATTTAATTAATAGCCATCCAAATATTTAGCATGTCGTACCGTTTATATCAAACTATTGAGCACACCTGAAATATTATCCTGTTTAAAATCTGGGATGGACAAATGTTACTCGATTAGTATTGTAACTACCTAGGTAGTTTTATAAAACATTATCCGGAATCTCCTATATAAATTACATTTAGCTATCAATTGGTTTAGATTCACTAAACTCGAGAAGACAACTTCCTGATATAAAATAAATTTATTTTAAGCTTGTTAACTTATCTAGTTAACTAAAGAACTTACATTACTGTTAAAATAACTCAGATAATTTGAAAAATAATCCATCAGGTTAAATCAAAAATGTTTTTATTTTATAATATTTTCAGTTGTATACTCGTACGTGCATTAATTAATTGTAATTACTGACATTACTGTGTACGCGGTTAAAATAATCTAATGCTATAATAAATTAATGATAGAGTACGTAATAACAATGTAATATACTTTCTGCTGTGTTACTTGATAAAATGACGTTGTTTATAGATAAGCGTAAACTCTTTAGTTGATTCACTTAACAATTAAAAAAGTAAAACAAAACTTTTATAAGACTGAGTTAGGTTAATATTTTTTTCTATATTAACATTAACCTTAGTAAATAGCATGCGTGTCTTGTGTGTATTATGATACTGAAATGATGCATTGCATTTATATCAATCGAATAATTATAACCACGAAAATATAAAACCGTCTCGTTTTATACGTCAAGACGTTGATTTTTCACCGTCTCCAACAATTAGCACACGATTTATTTTGCTGTTAAACAAATCAAATAATAGATACGTCTATAATACGCTATGCCGGTGTATCAGGTTAATTAAACGCGGTCATACTCGAGCAAACACTGGACATAAAAATATCGTGTAAATATTTAGTCTACGTCCATACATTAAAATAATACAACGTGTTAATTATAAACGCAATGGCATAGTATCGTACCTAACGCGTTACGCGGAAATATGACACATAATACGTTCTGCAGGTAGACCGTAGCTAAACGCATATTATATTTGCACTATTATTATCAGATTATCTCAAACAAAAGTACACGATCATGACTAAGCGTCCGAGGAATATGCAAATATAATCGTAGGGCAATATATGTATACATTCAGCAGGTCGACGATTTTAAATACTCGGGAGCTAATTTGAATCACAGGAATCACAGCACGCATAACGAATAACACCTCTCGGTAGTTGCTGCAAATCGAGATTACCATATTTTGCAACGAATAAAATGATTAGTTCTAATCAGTGGTTCGAGGAAACTAAAATTAAACAATACATCACTCCCCTGCGCCCTACAGCGGGCAGTTAGGTCGGGTAAGGGTAAGGGTTATTGTTATTACACGTTGTCCGGTTGTCGACGACCAAATAAGGTGATTAGTAGAGTACAGATTTTCATGCACTAATCGCAATATTCTATATAAAATTGCAACAAAAGTATAAAACAATAGGTTATGATCGATAGTAAAAAAAAAATATATATACACATTAAATGTTTCATTTTATAATTAGGTGTAAAATAATTTAAAATAAATTGTATTCGGCATAATTATGTACCTACTCAATATACAGAAAAAATAATATTTTTTAACAAAATTTCTTGTCAAGATTATGAACTTTAAAGTTCACTTCCTGTTAACAACAATAAAATAGTTATTATTAGTTTACCAAAAAACGATAGATACGTATAGTTGACAAAATGTATTATTATAATTTTCTACTCGACGAAACATTATTTTACATATTTATTAGATTTTGCAAACAGTACATAATTTAACTTTACTTAAATATGCCATAAATATTAAATTTTGTTGAATTATGCAAAATGGAATTATCATCAAATACATAGAATTATGAAAAAAAAATTGTTGTCTGTAGTAGTTCGAAACAGTTGTAATTGGAAAAAATTATCGACACAAATCTGAAAATATAAAAATGATAAAAATATATATAATTGTATATACAAATTCATGCTCTAATAAAGTAATAAATATTTTAAAGAAATGTTTTCAAAAAAAATTCATAGACCTATACAATACTATAGGCATTACGAACGGAAGACATTAACTGCACCAACATTAGCTGTGTTTATCGAGGAAAGTCGTAATGCATAACACATATAAAAAATACTAAAATAAGCAAGTCAAACGTACAGGAGAAACGAAGAAAGCGTAACGCGACAATCCAAAAAGGTGACTGCAACGAGGGACCGACTTGCGGGAGATAGATATATGTTATATGACAGTTAGAATGGAACTTTGGACAAAATTTACGGAAGCAGCAAGACGTGCATACACGGTCTACGGAAACTTTGAACAAACATACTATTATATATATTATGTCAGCTGTATTATATTATTTATTACGGACAATGATTTCGGGTAGTGGAGTAGTGACGCAACAACCGCGCACTCACTAGCTGAGTATGCCGTCTTTATTATTACTATTAACAGTGTTTTTTTTTATTTTTAAATCGCATTATGGCTGTGTATTACCCGACTCCGTCCGAGCTGAAATAAATCTATTTTTCTATCGTTTTCCGTTTTGCCGACGTAAATCCAATATCGTTCGGATTGGCAGTCGTCTTTTTGTGTTTACATCAATAAAGGTTTAAAGTACACTAGATATTTCCGCACAAGTTTACAGTTTGATTTTGTCATAAAAAAAACTGCAGGTTCGCATTTCCACAAAATTCGCACATATTTATTTCTGTTGAATATTCGAAAATATTATTATTTTTATATTGAAACTAGAAATTATTGCTAGATATTTTTTAATTATTCTTAAAAGCTTGTTAACAAAATATTTTTTAAATTATAGTTTTTAATATTATGGTGTTTTCACGGGTCGCGAGTTGAGCACGCATCTACAGTATCAACAATACTAATATAATTAATAAAAAATTCAAAATTCAAAAGCTCAAGCGTTCCAACACCTTTATATCTGCAAAGTAGGTAGTTTAAATACTCAAAAACACCATAAAATAATCGACAGTTTTTTTATTTTGTTACAAGTTTAGATTGGGCCAATGTGTAAATAATGAAAATAGGACTTTTGATTATATATTTTTAGATTATGTTTACTGTTTACATTATTTATTAATTAATTTTTTTATTAATACATTTTACAGACGGAAGTCCTTTATAAACATAATATTATGATTTAAATACATTGACATTAAATTACAAAGACCGGTAAACGTATCGTTATAAACCTTTAGACCTTAATCCAAAATTGTAACTTTACAAAGTACTGCAAAGTAATAATTACTAAAACTTAAATTTATGATGTTTATTAATTAAAAAATATTGAAATAAAAAAAAAATATGTCTTAAACATTATTATTTCTTAACATCAGTATGACTTAAATTGTTTACGGTCGTAATCAAAAAAATCCATTGATGTAGATGTTTTATTAGTTGAGTATCTAATAATAAATCATCTCAAAAAAACAATCTGCACAAACTCTTACGGTAGCGGGAGAACAAAAAATAGATCGTCGATTCAGGAAAAGTATAAAGTAAACTAAAATGATAATAAATGTGGACAATCAATGTAACTATATATTTAGTATAGTTCTTAAGGGGATTCGATACCGTGATTTTCTGTTTTTGTCTAACGCACGCGTGACATAGGATTTTAGACGGATCCTTTGCCAATCATACCAATTGATCCAATGAAGCGATAAGAATTCTAAAAACAGATTTGAATTTTTCGTCGAGTCTACTTAGAATTGACTTTCCCAGATTTTTGACTTTTGATTTTAATTTCTCCGAAAATTGAAATACGTCAATTTTTAATTACTCTTTTTTAACATATTTTTTGTAGGAATTTGGAGGAAAATATCAAAGTTGTGAGAAAGTCGATTCCAAATAGACTTGACGACAAATTTAAATCTGTTTTCAGAATTCTTAACGTTTCATTAGATCAATTGGTATGTTTGGCAAAAAAAACATGTCTAAAATACTATATCACGCGTGTGTTAGACAAAGACAGAAAATCGCGAGATAGAATCCCCTTGAATAAATAAAATATCAGAAATATGTGTACTCATAGGTTCAGTGAATCCAAACCAATTGATAACTCAATGTTTTTATTAGAAGTACATAACTCTACTTTTATTCAATATTTTCATTATACACCACGTAATAAAATAACTCTCTCGCTCCGTTCAGAAAATAAAAACCTATCAGCGTCCTTATTGTGCGTGTATTCATACCTCGCCGGAAATCAGTTTTCAATTATTTTGAGTACTCGCGTATCTACTACTAAATACGAGAGTATACTATACACCGTGTGTGCACTTGAAACGGTCTTATATGGGACAGGAACGTTTATATAATATTATAATATATTATACTGATCAAACACGTTTTTTATTCAACGTATGTTACGTGCGCGTCTATAGACCACGATAAATTATCGGAGACCCGATACATTAAATGCGTTTATGAGAAAACCACGACAAGTTTCTGGCCATTCAGAAAGACATGTTATAGTTTCTAGAACATTATTATAATGTCTTCTTATATGCATAATTATGTGCATTTAGCGGCACCGAATGGAGGCAATCGCCGGTCCGGCATCGTCGTGTACACAGATACCAGGTATTTATAATACTATGTATGTATATTATATAGCGTTTTTAATGAGGCGCATCACTAAGTGGATACACTACGACATAATATTATTATTATTTTATTAAACGTCGCACAGTGAACACATAGGCGGATAATGATTTTACCTCGTTAATATAATATTTCGCTTGAATGCGAGGACCAAAACGGCTGCAATAATAAACCGTATCAGTTCGAATAAATAAATATGAAAAATAAATGTCTAATAATATTTAAAAAATATTTCTCAGGTCTGTACGGCGATAACACGAGTAGGCGTAATAATATGCCGTATGCGCATATAATATACTACAATGGCTGAAGACGTCGGAAATAATAAACTAATCGCTATGGTATTATAGAGTTTTATGTTTGCGATCTGATTACATAGAAAGATCTTATTGGTTTTGTATGCTGTGTTTATATAATGTTATAACATAAATATTTTATTTTTTATTATATGGGTATCTAGGTAATATGATGTAAAAATATTCATTGTTTCAAAAACTAGTAACTATTTTTAAAAAATTTTTATAAATTTAAATCGCAAAAATCAAAAATATGAAAACAATTAATTTTTACTATTTTTTTTTATAATTATATATTATCATTTTTAGTATTTATTTCCATAAGAAAATATTTTTCGGAGGATTCCGATATACGAATTATATGTATACAAGTCAAATTTTAAACGAATAGTTTTTAAATAATTCATTTTTTATATTATAAATGACTAATTATTCATTCGAAATGGAAATACTCCTATAATAATTTTCGCTTCGAAATATGAAATTAAAAATATCTTGTAAATTTAAAAAATAATAAATATATAATAATTTTTTTCAAAAATATTGTCTTGATAGTTATATAAAACAAATAATAAAATCATGTATGTTTTTATATACAAAAAATACATCTTAGTTAAATATGACTATATACTTATCCTTTAAGATAATATATTCAAATCGTTAATTATTATTAATATTAAGTATTAGATATAAATACAATGTTTTTCCTTTTTAAATGAAACATGAACTATTTCTGTCCAATAATCTTTGATTAATATATTAAGGTTTTCGGGAGAAGATAATGATTATAGATAGTTAACAGAAAATCATAAGCTAGATTTTGAAAAATATATTGAATTGCTATTGGTGTAAAATAATTTTTCTTAAATACATAATAGAAATTACAAAAATTGTGTCAATTTGTTTAAAAATCTCATGTTATTTATGCATTAGCTCCATCATGAAATAAGTACTAAAAAACTAATGCATTTAAAATATTATTCTATTATATTTAAAGTATAAAAAAACAAAAACAGTACATCATTCATTACTAGATAGATTTATAACTTTAAAAGTTTGTTACATTTAAGAGCATGTCACACCCACATACACTGTCTCCGTCTTACAGGTGAACGTGGCAAATTTGTGTTTAGCCATTTTAAATTGTGTTTTTAATTTTAATATTAAGAGTGTATTCCTTATTCTTCAATTAAAAAGTAAAAAATATTACTAATTTTTTTAATTTATCCGTTTTTGCGTGATATCAGAATGTGAATTATTACATTTAAAAAAAGTGTTCAATCTCGCTTATAAAATCGCATAAAATTAAATTATTTTAAATACTAACGTAAAAAACAGATAATGTTCGTTAACTTCATTTTTGATTATAGGCAAATTTACTCTTTGATATTAAAACAAACAAAACACAGTTGAAACTACTGAACACAAATTTGGTATGTCGTAACTTGTAGGACAGCTGAAACAACACATACGAGTGTTTTTAAGTGCGTTCTCGTAAGTTCACATAATATTAAGCTACAAACGTATGCTATACGTATGCATTATTATTTATTTCACTAATAATTCACTTATCAAATTTAATAGGTATCGAATAAGTACTTTGGTTGCGCTTACTTTCAATATTTACAATATCATATTTTTCTTTATCATACGTTTTTTAATAAAATTATTTTACCAAAACATGGAGTTATCTGGTTGTTATATCATCAGTTACTATAATAATAATACACATATATATTTGTCAAGTTAGGCTAAGTTATAACTAAATACAATATAGCCAAGTTAGAATTTAATAATTAACAAACAATAAATTTAATTTGCTAAGTTCGTAGTAAAGTTTTTAACAAATTAATGTCCCATTTTTGAATTAAGATAAAAACACTATTAGATATTTACAGAAAAAATTTTTTATAATTTTTTTAAAAAAATATGTAAATCTGGTCAACGTACTAATGAAAAAAATTGTTATCTAGCATCATTCTTGTCAAATATGCATTTTTTGAAAAGTTGATTTAACTCGGATTCAAATTAAAAATTGCATGTAAGTCACAAAGGGTTCTATTTGGTTAAATTTATATTATTATACAAACTTCTATATCTGATATAGAATGATATATGAATATATTATGATATCTGGATCTGTACCGGGAAACATCACTTTTCTCATGATGGTCGACACAAACACTCGTCGATCGATACAAATATCATAGTCATGCGCACAAGTTGTGCTAAGTTCATACTACGAAATGTCGAAATTAATTTATGTTAAGACTTTTGTGTTAGGTTTAAGCTACAAATAAGCATGAAAAAATGTCAAAACAGTCATGGGGTACCAAAGTTCAATAAAAAAAATAAAATTATATAATGTTAACCTTTTATTAATTATTTAATAATATTACTTATCGATATCACCACGATTTAATGTATTTTATATTATTAATTATTACCTTTATCCGTGGTTATCGTTTATCAGTTTTTTCAGAATTATTTTGCCGATTCAAAAATGATTTTTCTTCAGTAACACGTGCTCCGTATTGTACAATTATTGTTATTATAAAATACAAAATGTGGTTCTCTTCTCTCTTGTTGATTATTATTCATTTAAATTTAATAAACAAAATAACAACAACACGCTGCGCAATTTGTTACGATTTATAATATTGTTTTTATGAATCATCAATATAGTAACCTACGTATTATGATTATTGATGAATAAAATATAATAAAATAAAATATATAGCACACTATTATAATAGGATTGGCTTTTCTTTAGAGTTAATATTGTGGTTATTTTAGGGATGAGGTGGTTGGATTTTAAGATATATATGAGACCATTTTCCTCGTGGCATCTCTCACTAAATTCCTGCATACGCCTAAAACAAATATTATCGCTTATATGTAATTATATGTATATAAATCAGAGCAAACCGACAAAATTAGATTTCCCGAGAAACTATATTACTATTATCATCGTGAAAGTATATATATTGTAAACGGCGACGTGAAGTATAAGCGCGTGGGTGTGCCTTCGAGCGTGAGGTGAAACTGTAATATGACGTTTGTTGGCAGCGTATATTATACCCTCTTCGCAAACACTGATCTATCGGGCCCTCGGAGGCCAAAAGGCTCTATAGATAGCTGAGTAAAACGAAAAAAAAAATTCTCCGAATATAAAATATAGTCAATATCATAATATCATAATATGTTAACGTTTCTGCGTGTTGCAAACTTTGATTTTTTTCGCTTACCTAGCGCGAAAGAAAGCGCACCCAAAACATCGTCAAATTCGGCACAGTAGTTTTTTCTCCGTATCGGTCGAAGGAGAAGAAGATTACATTTTTGTCGAATCCGTACCAACACTTAATTAGAACGACGGACGGTCCGGGTGAATGCGACTGTTGAAGTAAACACCGCTAATTTCCAGTAAAAACACCTACACAGTTATATAGCCCCATTTAAGTATAGCAAATATTATGGCTGGGCTGAGAACTTTTTGTTTTTTCATATTTGTCGAGAAAAACGTAATCGGATGTTGGATATATTACGCACATGACAAAACCACGCACGCCGATAACATATTACACGCAACGCGTGTAGGATATGAACTTTGGTTGTCCATCACAATTTGTCCGAATAAATATGGTGCGCATCCGGCAAACGTTTTAGTTACGCGTATTACGCGCGATGTAGACGACGAAAAAATAAATTCATTTTTAGTTTTTTTCTTTAATAAACTCTTCAAAAATATATTTTTTTTTTATTTAAAATAATATACTCACCGAACACACTTTTTATAGAGCATCTTTTTTGTTTTTATTGAATTATTTTTACATTAAAAGTCCTTAGCCCCGATAATAAGTATTGTACAGTCGAACAGTGTACGCATTATTGTTTGATTATGGACTGTAATAGCTGATGTGATCGTAAGTACCAATACTGTTTTGTTTAGTTCGTTTTATACAGGTCAAAAATCAAGCATATATCGGTTTGATTTTTTGCGCGTGCTGTATATATATATATATATATATATATATATATATATGTGTGTGTGTGTAAATAAATGTATATGACGTCTAATATTATACGATTAAGAGTAACATTATTTTTGGAATGACATTAAATGTGTTTGAGGTGTATTTAAAATTAATTAAATGTTTATAAAATTCGTGTAAAATATAGGTACTATTAATTAAGTATAATAACTAATAAGCCACTAATTTTGATGAGCCGATAGTCGATGACACTACTGTATACGTATTCCTGTAATGTGATGCTGTGAATAATAATAACTTGTAGTGTGGTTTTAAAGACATTTCTAAAAAGGAAAAAACATTCCTTATGGGTCAGCGCGTAGTGCAGCCTACACGAGTACGTGCAAATATTATACGAGCATGTACACGTTTTAGGCTACTGCATTACAAGCGTACGACGATTATTGACTGCAAAATATATCGTCTAGACATTATGAAATACATATATATTACACACAATATTATAAATTTATAATACTTATTAGTTTATAACGCAAAATTGTACATAGTTTTTTGACGCAGCCAGGATTTTGATTTGAGAGGATCTGTGATAATTATTTGCTGTGTAGGGTAAGCTCAAATATAGGATCCGGTACGACTATAGAGCTGGAGACTTGGAGTATTTTCATATTTGTTCGGAAAATAATTAGAAAAAAGCTGATTCGATGTACAAATTTCTTTTTGAAATGCGGGTTAGGTTTTAAATTTAAAAACTGTTGGCGCCTATTTTTGTATATTTGTGCGTTTTTTCAATAAACGCATATTTTAAAACCATGGACATTGATAACATGACAGCAATAAACCGAGAATAGAGTATTTTATAATCGTAAATATTTTATGTGCTTAAGCTGATGTAGTATTGTAGTTGGCCCGCTATGTTAATTTTTTTACGAGTGGTTTTAGTAAAATCGTTTTACCGCAGGTTCCCCGTAGTTATACGCTGCACTGTATAACCTGGAAATAAAATTGTAATCTACTTTATAGTGAACACCTGCAGATATAGGTGTACATTTTTGTCTTCGTCCCAATGTCGTAGATGTCCCGTGTCGATTTTTGGTGAAAAAAATAAGTATAAAATACATTATTTCAAAAGCTCTGTTTCACGAAACATACTTTCGCAAATAATTGGAGAACAACGAATCGCGCATTTTCATAAATTCTTAGCTGTTCTCCATACCAACTGTAAAAAAAAATATTTTACGGAAAAAAAATTAAAGAGAATTATTACCACCAAAACCGATTATATTATAGTGTTTCGTTCATATTTTCTGCTTAATTATAGGTGAATTTAAGTCTATACACTAAACATTTTTATTAAAATAAAACAACGCTGTTGAGTGCAACATAATACGTATGTATACATTTTTCTACTGCTTAATTTTTGTATTTCTCGTGTCAGCCTTTTAATTCATCAGCCATTTCGTATCTGATAGTCTATTGAGTGTCAGCTTTTTGTACCACGCCCTCAAACCCCTAGAGTGTTTTAGAGTGTTTTTTTTTTAAATGTTTATCAATTAAATACCTGTATTCTATTCATATTTTTTGAGGAGGCTTCTAAGAGCTTTGGAAGTCTTAGCCCCTTCGAACTTCGTTTTTCCGCCATTGGCAATGTTTTTATGTAATGTTTTCTGTGCACATTATTTTTATGGAGAGACTTAAACATTATCCCCACGACCATATATTACACAACGGTATTGAATATTCTTTGTTTCTTTATTCTACGTTTTTTTTTTTTAAGTCAATAAGGGGAGAAATGGAAAAAATATATAAAAATCTTTTGACTATATAGGTACTTGACATTTTATAACTTGGCGCCAATATGTTAAAATATAATATTATATTAAAATACATATTCGTACAAATTGCAATTTTAACACAATATGGTTTACACAATACGTTCACATTTGAAAATGTTCTTAACATTTCGGGAAAGGCTCTAGTCTCCTCTCTCCACGGCTACGCCACTAATTAGTAACTTTTAATAAACACACGTGTAAGTAGTAACGAATCGCCCTTATTGCGTATTTTTTTGGTGTGCATCAATTTAATATTACAAGTTCTACAAGACTATATTAAATGCGACACGGTACTTACCTGTGGGCATAATAATAATATGATAATATTGTAATTTATAACCACGCAACGGTGTTTACACAAGTGACGCGTGATTCATAAAATATCGTATTATATTGTGATGCATAATATTATTACAACGATATATCGTAGCACACAACATTTCATAATAATGCATGCGAACTGTACACAATATTATTGTGATCAACAAAAATTATAATGTACGTCGTCCGTACATTATATTAAACATCACGAGTTTATGATAATAATAATAATACCTATAATGCGTTGAGAATATTAGACACCGGGAAAATCTGGTCATCGACATCGCAGCTAACGCACTGTGTACAAACAGAACGATATCGTATCGGTGGAGGTACACAGAATGATTAAGTAAGCGATTAAATAACGAGTACTTAAATATTGTATAATGTACATATATAGGTAATACACGTGTATATATATATATATATATATATTGTTACATTAGCCATCACATACCTATAATATATACCATATAATACGACGTTGTATATTATATTGAGAAAATAAAAAGCCACTTCTCGCGTGATGTTATGTACAGTGTAACGCTGCGAAGTAAACAAATATTTTTAATGTGGGTAGGTACCTGCCTATATGATGATATACGTATCGATGCGCATTCAGAATTTCTTACACAACTATTAGCATAATATCTGTACGGTGTACACAATATCGTAGCATTATATATTATATAGCTATTTCAGGTGATTATACAAAATCCTAGTCCCGATGCCTTGTTAAGTATTTACAGACGCGCATTCCGCCGTTCAACAAATTATTCACATTATCCAAACGCGCGAGTATGGTATTCTCACATAACAAATAGATTTCATTGGGTATACGCTAATTACTAAATTAGTTACTAAATTATTGAACAGGTACACCTAACCTCTGTCGTATGCGCGCGTAAAACTTATTTATATATATATAAATATATTTATAGTCTATGGCGACGGTCGCCGTTGTCATGAAGCGTATATATACGAATTATATTAATCGACTGCATAAGAGAGCATATATAATAATAATACATAGGTACGCATTATTATAATAATACATATATTATATTATATGCTGCTGACTGACTTGTGCAAGAAACCACTTTGATAAATGCCAAACATAATATTATTCTTCGGAATCAATCGTACACCGAACGATCCGCGTTAAAAAATCGATACACGCGATGCATACACACACACACCGATATCATATACGTATATCCACATAATATACATAATATATTATACACGTCTGTACGCATATGTAGACAACGCGCGTTAAATCGTATTATACACATATACGTACGAGTAATACTATGCGATAATATTATTATTATTATTATTATTATTATAGGCGTAGAGACTGCATAGGTTAGGACCGACCGTCTATGTATATAATACATGATATGCATAATAATACCATAATATCGTGTACATACCTACCTGTATACCCACCGCCGTATAGTATTATTATATTATTTAATATAATATTTTCATACGCAGCCGCTATACTTTATTATATATATATACTATATAGGTATACGATTTATCTTGCGTACACAACGCGCAACTGCAACAGTGTAACTACATAATATATAAGTGCCGGCGTATATTATACAGTGTGTTTCACAAGTGTATATAAACTTTAGAATGTCGTGCGCTTAAAGACAAAAACATAAAATCGGTGTAATATCAGATACATATACAGTGCAGTTGAATGAATCAAAATCCACAAAAATAATGTTTTCCGGAGAAAAAACAACGATTTTCATTTGTGAAAAAATGAAATCGGTATATGAACACGCGACACTTCGTATAATATCATTGAAAGGCACGAAAAAAAAATCCAAGTCCTGTTTGAAGATATGGTGCTCGTCGAGTATACTCCACAATTCTACAAATTCGATTAAATTCATTATCGATAGGACAAAACAGAGGTACCTATGCGTGTTCAGTTAATCACCCTGTATATAATGTGCGCATACTTATATATACTGCGTATTATAACGCATACGGACGCGTATTACATTGTATTGAATACCGAAGAAATATAAACGTTTTCGGCCACGAGGACTCGAGAAATGAATACATTTCGTCCGTTCTGCAGTCGCATATACATACTATTTCAGCGCACCTG